>NC_137142.1:25122917-25185417 GCF_949319135.1 Squalius cephalus
TCTGTCTCTCTCTCTCTCTCTCACACACACACACACACACACACACACACACACACACACTCACTCTCTCTCTCTCACACACACAAACACACACTCACTCTCTCTCTCACACACACACACACCCATACTGGTTTCCATGCTGAATGGGGACCAACTTTATGATCATCACTTGTGGGGACCACCCTTTCTAAAGGTTCTAGAGGTATGAAAAAAATTAGGGATACTTACCATAGCTTTGATAACTTATACACGCCTTCAGATATCTGAATTGATGAAGTAATGATTTGACCATGCGTTATGGGGACTTTTGAAAAATCGAGTTGACATGTCTTATAGGGACCAACTTTGCATAATATTTGCATAATTCACACAACCTCCCATTAGATTTGTGGGGACCTAATTTGCATAATTCACACAACCTCCTATTTGATTTGTGGGGACTTAATTTGCATAATTCACACAACTTCCCCTTTTGATTTGTGGGGACCTAGATAGAACAAGAAATATATTACTAATGACAAATAATAGGCATTTATACGAAGTAATTCCTCAGATTGCATTTGTCCATTTGCCCTTAAAAAAAATGGGTTCAATCTACAACCAAGCTTCACTCTTGCATAGAACACCTATGGCCAGTTTCACAGACCAGCCTTAAGATAGTCTCAGACTAAAGTGTGTGTTTAAGCCGTTTTAACTGAAAGCACATCTTAAATTAAGTCCTTTGTGTCCAAGTGCCATTGTTTTGTCTCAAGATGCACACCAGTAATGCTTATTTCTAAGACACGTTTATAAAAGCTACTTAAATGTCCTAACTGAACTAAAGGCCTAATCCTGGTTTAATCTAAATCCTGTCTGTGAAACCAGGCCCTAGTGTTGTGCTTGTAATCATCTCCTCAACATGCAGAATATTTGTTTGGATCGATTGATTGTTCTTACAATTGATTGGAATATTAGTGTGATTGAAGTGGATTATATGTGAATGGAGAACTTTTTCACTGCAACAAAGGACTGCATGCAAGTAATGAATTATTGTCTGGATATTTTCCAACCCATTTCATACCCACAGGTCAAACATTTAAACCTTTCCACTTCAAACTATTCTTTCTATAATTGTAATTTTTTCGGCCAACCTCCCAGCATCAGCTGCTACTCATTCACCTGATACTTATAAAAAATAAAACAAAATCTACTACTAATTGAGCTTCAACACATTTATTCACTACTAATAAATGTAAAACTTTACGGTCTTCAAATCGCGGTTCTTCAGTGCTTCTGGTTCAGCTTTTAAACATTTGTCACAGTCGCTCTTTGCTTGTACAATGAACGATGTGATGAATGTGATGAATCGCTTCATGTGCCTTTCCACCGCCTGCACCTCTGTCTGCTGCCAGGGTGTCTTCTGGGTACTTTTACCTAAAAGTGGACAGAAAAAACAATTGAAATGATAAAGTGTGTGCTGGAATTCCAATCCGAAGTTCTGAATCCTATTATCAGTATTTATTAGGTCTGGTTATTACAGTTTTTCTCAGTCGCTTTGGTGCATTTCTCACATCACTATTTACATTTGCACAACAGTTAAAGCAGTTCTCAGAACAATTAGTACAAACTGCAAAACCTAGTTGATAACCTGCAAAAGCGTATCACTTGCTCAAAATGGATAGCTCATTCCTCAAAAGCAAGTATTCATGTCAATGAAAGTGTCAGTGTCATCAAGATGAAAAGTCCTGACACCATTGTTTATGAACAAGATAGTCAAATGGCTTGGTTATGTTTTCATTATGACAGTTTATTCTGTAAATGTTTTCCATTGCAAAAAAGTCAGATCTTGGTAACACTACCTGTACATGCTCAAGATAGCACTATATACTATTTGAACAGCCATTTGAAAAAATACAGTAAAGTTACACATTACTGTATTTAGTGAGGTAACAGAGTACAAGACACTGAATATGTATGTTTCACATTTTTACTGCATATGCTCTTTGCAATTCTAATTTGTTCACAGCATTGTGCAAATGAAATAAATACAGCTATGCATAGAGCTATGCACAACTGTAAACAATATTGCAGTACATATTGGAACTGAACATACAACATACAGTACATAGTACTGTAATCATTCATGCACATCCAGATGTTCCTCATCAGTGAAAGCTGAGATTCACCTGAGAGAAATTATTCAATTTAGGAGGCATTTTCAGAAAAATAATAATAATAATAATAATAATAATTAAAAAAAAAAGTGTAAAATTTGCTTGACAGATTTTGATAACTAGTTCAACATTTTTGTATGTAATGACTCAAGCAATGAAATGAGGACTATTAGTTTTATATGGAATGACTATTCAGCATTCACAAGTATAGTTAATTTTGACTGACATGACATAAGCAAATGATAATGTTATAAAACAGCAGAGAGTTGTATGAAAGCAATAGATGCATGTCCAAAAGCATTTGCAGTTTGTTGGAAGGAATGAGAAACTGCTACTATGATGTGCACAAATGACTAAATGTTGTGGAGGTTGAACTAACTGTTGTGCAAATGTAAATAGTGATGTGAGAAATGCACCAAAGCGACTATTATTATTATTATTATTTATTAGGTCTTTTATTATTATTATTTATTAGGTCTTTTATTAGTCGGTTAGTCGCAGGACATACAGGCGCCGGCGCGATCATTTAACTTTCAATACTCTTATCTGTATGAATAAAAGGACAGAGTAATGCAAACTGTAAAGGTTCAACTCTTATTTCTGTAAACTCACAATAACTACAAAATGTTGTGCTTTGTAAAATAATGAAAACAATCAGGATGTGCTTTCTGCTGTCTCAGTGAACTTGAGCATCACAGAAATGAGCCGAAACTCAGCGTATACTCGCCTCACACCAGGGTGGGAATTATACCGCGGCCACGGCCGCCGTTGCCCTACACTTTGGCCTTCATGCCCCGTGAAAAAAAAATCATCGTACGGCCACAGTGGCCTGTGTGCCCTGGCCCTGTCCAAGTTCCATGTATAAAGCAGAGCATGTGAGCGGAGTGGAGCGGGAGCGAGCGGGGAGCGCGAGCGGGCGGATCTTGGACAGAGCGCAGAGCGGCAATTTCAAAAGGACAGAGCGTCGCCCTATTTCCCGCTCCAGTTTCGCTCCGCTCACACCACGAGTCTGAAGCATGCTTAGTCAAGCCTGACCCTGAATCCATCTGTCTTGCACAGTCATCAACAGTAGACTATTTTCAGTCAAAACTCAGCTCAATAATGGAGATCAAAAACTCCAAACCATTATGTAGCCTACTATTAATAAGTCGCTCCGGAGTATAAATCGCAACAGTCAAAAAATGCGCCATGAAGAAGAAAAAACACATACAGTATAGGCCTAGCCTAAGTCGCACTGGACTATAAGTCGCATTTATTTAGAAATTTATTTCACAAAAAAAAAAAAAAACAATGTTACAGACAAGTATAGCCTACTTGCCTCACAGACCTGAGACATATATATAAAGCTTGAAATGTCTACTTTTAAACAGAACAATTCAAAACGAAAGAAAACAGACTTCTCTCTTATGTAATCCGTATGAAATGTGCAATTCTCTCTGGCGCGTTCACTACTGCGAAGATCGCGAGTCAGCATCTTTCCAGCCGACACAGACATAAAAAAAAAAAAACTGGTTTATTAGTAAACAATTAAAATGTCTCCTGCTATATTTTACATATTCATAATCATTAATTTTGCCGGTTCGTTGTGACAGCTTTTAGGTGCTTTATTGGCAGCAGCGCCACCCTTACATCGCATCAGCACCGAAAACATAGAGATTCTTTTCTTTTGGGGGCATTTTGTTTGTGTTCAGACTTTCTCAGTTGTTTTTAGGCGCGATGTTAGAGGATGCTGCTAATAAAGTTGCTAGTAGGCCCACACATTGGATTCACGTTTATTATTATAGGCTAAAAAAAATACCCCAGGTTTTATGCCGTTCGTATCATTTTATTTTGTTGTATTTATCCGCCACACCTTTAAGGCCGGTCCGTGAAAATATTGTCTGATATTAAACCGATCTGTGGCGCAAAAAAGCTTGGGGACCGCTACAAGTGATATACATGTAGATTTTTTTCCTTTTTTGGAGCGAGCGGGGGGCGATTTGAGTGGAGCGCGAAGCAAACTGCGTTGAGCGCTGAGCAATAATGATTGTGAGGGTGTATACCTTCTGGATGGAATGGTTCTCTCTCTCACACTCACATGATATAGAGGACTGAATGAATATTTTGAATGCTTTTATTGGCATTTGTGTTGTTTCTGAATGCTTTTATTGGCATTTATGTTGTTTCTATTGTTGTGTGAGGGTGTATACCTTCTGGATGTAATGGCGCTCTCTCTCTCTCTCTCATTAAAAAATGTTTTTTTTTATTAAAAAAGTCATAATCCATGTCTTATTCCAAATTAGGATGTTATGGTATCAATCTGAATGGGAAAACCATCGAATTGTACTCAATGGCCTTTGTGCCCTGTCATATGGCCTTGGTGCCCCTAAAAAAAAAAGAAAAGGTGGAGGCCAAATGGCCTTGCCCCTAAAATTACATAATTCCCACCCTGCCTCACACACACACACACGTGAGAAATATATCTATAGAAAGCTTGAAATGTCTGCTTTTAAACGAATCAATTCAAGTGGAAAATAAATACTCAGATTATGTAATCCGTATGAAATGCGAGTCACTGCGGAGATGACGAGTCTGTATCATCGACTTAATCTCTGCAGCCGAGAATATCAATAAATTATTACAATGTTTGTTTAGACAGTCTCCTTCTGACACAAGACACACTCAATCATTATTTTTGCCGGTGCGCTGCGGAACTTTAAGTGTGCGCTTGATCGCTAATTAGGCTATGTATTATATAGGCAATTAAAGGCTCATTATTATGAGTTATGGCTTATTAATATAAAAATGCGATTAGTTGACTAATAGCTTAATGAACGACTACTAGTCGACTAGAAAAAAAAAAAACTTTAGTCGAGGGCAGCCCTAGTATTTATGTCAGCATCTATATTGCAAGAGAAATTAATTTGCACTCTACCTATAAATAGAATTACACTGTCAATCAAACAGTGATTTTTACATTCAGTCACTTGGCCTGAAATGATCATTGGAGAAAAGGAAAATATATTAGGATCAATGTCTTGGCTGCAAGTTATTTTTATGCATCCATCCACTCAAACTGCTCCAGGGGTTAGGCTAGTTATTACTGATTCGGTGTTTTCATTTTTAGAACAGCTACAGTTCCTACTAGTGCCACAAAACACCTAGTAGATTCTAGCATCAACCAAGTAACCCTCTAAACAACTACAGATGGGTTCCTGAGCAACATGACTGTCAATCTCCCTCGGACTGGGGCTCCATGCAAGATCTCACCTCGTGGGGTCTCAGTGATCCTAAGAAAGGTGAGAAATCAGCCCAGAACTACACGGGAGGAGCTGGTCAATGACCTAAAAAGAGCTGGGACCACCGTTTCCAAGGTTACTGTTGGTAATACACTAAGACGTCATGGTTTGAAATCATGCATGGCACGGAAGGTTCCCCTGCTTAAACCAGCACATGTCAAGGCCCGTCTTAAGTTTGCCAATGACCATTTGGATGATCCAGAGGAGTCATGGGAGAAAGTCATGTGATCAGATGAGACCAAAATAGAACTTTTTGGTCATAATTCCACTAAACGTGTTTGGAGGAAGAAGAATGATGAGTACCATCCCAAGAACACCATCCCTACTGTGAAGCATGGGGGTGGTAGCATCATGCTTTGGGGGTGTTTTTCTGCACATGGGACAGGGCGACTGCACTGTATTAAGGAGAGGATGACTGGGGCCATATATTGCGAGATTTTGGGGAACAACCTCCTTCCCTCAGTTATGTAGTCAAATGATATGTAGATGAGGATCTGCATAGTAAAACTAGGCGTCGTAAGCTCCACATATGGTTATTTCGGGTGGAGATGCATGTACGCACAATCTTCCGCTGACTGGGATTTATAAAGTGAATTCTGCGCAGGTTCTGGCGTACGCACGGTTTTATAAGTCTGAATATTTTTTTGCGTACGCCATTTTTGGCTTTCGGGCGCACGTACACTTTTAGTAAGGTTCCTACGCACAGTTTTATAAATGAGGCCCCTGGTCTGAGATCTGGGTGTTAAAGTGCTCCTAAAGGGTCTAATTTAGTCTAAGAAATGTGTAAAGAGTTCACCTTTGGAAGAAGGCCTCACAGCACTGGCTCCTGTAGGCATCTCTTCATCTGATGGTGGTCTGGGTCTCTTGGGTGGTGGCGGCATGTCATTCCTCTTGTTAGGAGGAAGTGCCACCTCTGCTGATGGTTCTATGGAAAATAATCAAAGTTCAACATTTTCAGAAAGATACAATTTAAATGTACTATAGAATGCTGACAATACACTGTTATTTGTCACACTTATGCACTAATTATTTAAAATCATTAAAGTACAATAAACCCTAAACCTGTGCAATTGTTCATTATTGCAAGTATAATTGAACTACATCTTTCCAGCAGACATTTAATCAAATATAAGTGCAAGTAAATTGAGTATAACCATTTTATTTCATGTCTTAATCATCTGACATGATTCGTTTTGTGCCATGACACAACCAACACGAGAAGAGAGCAGATCAGCTAGTGTTTTATGAAAAATGAAAAATGTACAAGTTTCTCCTATGAAATATATTTTTTATGGTAGTAAACTCACAAAAAAATATTCACTCCAGAATGAATGTTTAGTGTAATTTAGTTGAAGAATAGCTTGGAGGCATTTGATTCATTACACAATGAGCCGTTTCGTCAAAAAAAAAAAACATTTGTTCAGCATACTGAAGCATCTTCTTTAATGTTGGCTATGATGTTAGAACAATATTTTTGTCTGTCAGGTCTTCACAAGTTACGTGACTGAAAATTATAAATAACTGCAAAATGTAGTAGTGTATTTTGACAGTAATACAAACCGTCAACAGTAGATGAACAGTGTCCCTCTTGTATGCTCCCGTCTTCCTCATCACAGTCAATAACGTTTCTGTGGAAGTTCAAAGTACAGCTTAACAATGGTATATAATGGATCGTAAACACCTGGTATACGAATAGATGGTAGGGGTGTAACGGTTCACAAAATTTACGTTTCAGTTCAATACGATACACTTGTGTCACGGTTCGGTACGTTTTTGATACAGCAAAAAGAAAAAAAATGCCAGAGTAATTTCCTTGATTTAATTTTTTTATTCTTTTTTTTATTAAAACTAACATCATAAAGTATGATTTTTTTTTACTTTGAGCAATTCTGGAGCTATAATTGACTCTTCTTAGGAGCATATAAAACAAAACGCTCCTTGGAAAAAGTGAAATGTAATATTGTAGTAGTTATAAACAAAGGTTTATTTTAGTTCAGATTAACATTTGAGGGCAGCAATTGTATTTACAATGTCAAGTCAAGTCATCTTCATTTATATAGCGCTTTTAACAATGTAGATTGTCTCAAAGCAGCTTTACAGAGATAAGCTTATAATTTAAGGTAACAGAGATTGTTTCGGCTTTACAGCAGAGTTAAGTTATTTCCATCTAAAGTTAGTTTTGATTGATTTGCTTCCGTCGCAACGATCAAGCAATGTAGCCGCTAAGACGACACCATTCCCTCTACACAGACTTTAAACGCGAACCTGTGAGAAACGCTGATGGCGTTCACATGCGCATTTAGAATGGGTTCTATAGTTATGTGCGTTTGAATATACGCAGGTTAGGAATTCCCTACAAGCCAAGCCTAAACAAAGTACTTGTCTTTCCTTATAAATTTTGATAAAGAATTTTATTTTATTTTGTTGCTTTGGGGTAGGAACGCGAAACGAACAACGCCTTTCCCGACAACGCCTTATCTGTAGAGTGGTAGTGGGATCCTCCATAGGGAGAGACTAGTTGGCACTTCAGCACTGCGTTGTCATCGGTCCAGGCGAAAGTCATTCGTCAGATCTGGATACGGCCTGGATCCGGCAGGCTGCAGGAAAACCTCGGGATAAACACAGACACTAAAATTAGCGTAGATGCCATTCTTCTCATGATGTAACGAGTACATCAGGATTTTTGGGAAGTGTTCCCGGTTCCGGCTGACCTAATATATGCAGCCTAACATTAAATTATAGAAGTCTATAATGTATTATGTGAAAGCTAGGTCAAAGAGATGTGTCTTTAGTCTAGCTTTGAACTGACAGAGTGTGTCTGCTTCCCGGACAATGGTAGGAAGACTGTTCCAGAGTTTTGGTGCTAAATAGGAAAAGGATCTACCGCCAGCAGTCGATTTTGATATTCTAGGTATTAGTAACTGGCCGGAATTTTGAGATCGCAATAGACGTGACGGACTATAATGCGTTAAGAGCTCGCTCAAGTACTGCGGAGCTAAACCATTTAGTGCTTTGTAAGTGATCAGCAATATTTTAAAATTTATGCGATGTTTAATAGGGAGCCAATGCAGTTTTGACAGAACCGGGCTAATATGGTCATACTTCCTGGTTCTAGTAAGAACTCGAGCTGCTGCGTTTTGGACCAGCTGTAGTTTGTTTATTAAGCGTGCAGGACAACCACCCAGTAGAGCATTACAATAATCTAGCCTTGAGGTCATGAACGCATGAACTAATTGTTCCGCATTTGTCAATGAGAGCATATGGTGTAATTTAGATATATTTTTAAATGGAAAAATGCAGTTTTACAGATACTAGACACGTGACTTTCAAATGAAAGATTGGTATCAAAGAGCACACCCAGGTTCCTAACCGACGACGAAGACTTAACAGAGCAGCCATCAAGTGTTAGACAGTATTCTAGGTTATTACGTGAGGAAGTTTTTTGTCCAATAATTAGAAACTCTGTTTTTTCAGAATTTAGAAGTAGGAAATTACGAGTCATCCAATTTTTTTATATCCGCTATGCATTCCGTTCATTTTGTGAATTGATAAGTTTCGTTAGGTTTTGAAGAAATATAGAGCTGAGTATCATCGGCATAACAGTGAAAGCTAATGCCATGTTTCCTAATGATTTCTCCTAATGGTAGCATGTACAGAGTGAACAGCAGCGGTCCTAGTACTGAGCCTTGTGGTACGCCATACTGAACTTGTGATCGATGAGACATCTCATCATTTACTGCTACAAACTGATAACGGTCAGATAAGTATGATTTAAACCATGCTAGTGCATTTCCACTAATGCCAACATAATGTTCTAATCTATTTAAAAGAACGTTGTGGTCAATGGTGTCAAATGCAGCACTAAGATCGAGTAACACTAATAGAGAGATACAACCACGATCGGATGATAAGAGCAAATCATTTGTGACTCTAACGAGAGCTGTCTCGGTACTATGGTACGGTCTAAATCCTGACTGGAAATCCTCGCAGAGATCATTTCTTTCAAGAAAGGAACACAGTTGTGAGGATACTGCCTTTTCTAATATCTTTGACAGAAAAGGTAGATTCGAGATCGGCCTATAATTGACTAATTCTGTAGGATCAAGTTGCGTTTTTTTAACAAGCGGTTTAATCATAGCCAGCTTAAAGGTTTTTGGTACGTATCCTAGAGACAAAGACGAATTAATGATATTAAGAAGAGGATCTATGACCTCTGGAAGTATTTCTTTCAGTAGCTTAGTTGGTATAGGGTCTAACATACATGTTGTAGATTTAGATGATTTAATGAGTTTAGTAAATTCTTCCTCTCCTATATCAACGAATTAATCCAATTTTTCCTCAGGGAGACTACAATGCACTGCCTGATGCGATACTGTAGTAGACGGTTGCATAGTTATAATTTTGTCCCTGATATTATCAATCTTATAAGTGAAGAAGTTCATAAAATCATTACTGCTGTGTTGCTTGGAAACTTCGGTGCTTGAAGCTTTATTTTTCGTTAGTTTAGCCACCGTTTCAAATAAATACCTAGGATTATGTTTATTTTCTTCTAATAGGGTTGAACAATAAGCAGATCTAGCAGCTTTTAAAGCCTCTCTGTAAGTAATTGAGCTCTCCTTCCATGAAATGCGAAATACCTCTAGTTTTGTTTTCTTCCAGTTGCGCTCCATTTTTCTGGCTGCTCTCTTAAGGGCCTGAGTGTGCTCGTTGTACCACGGCGTTGGACTATTTTCTTTAATCTTCTTTAAGCGCAACGGAGCAACTGTGTCTAAAGTGCTGGAAAAGAGAGAGTTAAACGTTTCTGTTGTAATATCGAGTTTATTTTAATGTCAAAATAAAACCAACGTAATGTTACTTGAAGGCATTATAGCCAACTATTCCTGCCAAACTTCCATGGTTGCAGTTAGTGTTACTACAGTAAATCCATGGTAAATCCATCTGTGGACACCGGATAGTTCATTTATGGCACAATGTTTCTCCTGGTTTCCACGTCAGAGCTGTTTGAACCGTTAATAACGGAGAAATGTGAATGTTTCTCACAAGATCTCTCAGCGATGTTATTACTTCTGTGGCGAATTCAAATGATTTCTTTACTGGATCTCTTATTAGCGCTGTGTAGTAACAGTGTCGTATGATCATGATCAGCTCGCGCTGCACTGGTCCAAACTGATAAACGGTCCGTCAACCACACAATAACGAGCAGTTTCGTTCCGCTTGCATTACGTTTGCCATTTGACGTTGGACAATGTTGTGGTCGCGCCGGCGTCTCTTACATAACGAGAGCGCTTGCCACACGCGACCCGCCTACATTTGAAATAACGA
Organism: Squalius cephalus; assembly: GCF_949319135.1. Classification (NCBI taxonomy): domain Eukaryota; kingdom Metazoa; phylum Chordata; class Actinopteri; order Cypriniformes; family Leuciscidae; genus Squalius; species Squalius cephalus. The sequence goes on from NC_137142.1 coordinate 25,133,671, forward strand.
AATTTTGGTCGGCAGGAAAAATGGTCCAACGAACCATTCGGTTTGAAAATGCGTACCGAACACAGAACCGAAAGCATCGTACCAAACAGTTCAATACGAATACGTGTATCGTTACACCCCTAATAGATGGTAAACAGAAAATCAAACAAAAGTCAAATAAAATACCACACCATCAGGATCTATCCCAATTTCATCCAAGTTCTTGCCATGGAACTCAGCTAATCTTCCTTGCTCAAGAGCCATTAGAACTTTGCTGATCTTGGCAAGTTGCAGGGTCTTCTCAGGGAGTCGATAGAACTCATGATGGATTCTTATGTCGTGTCCAAGAAAGTTTGCCAGCTGGTCCATCTCGGTGTCAGTCATATTCAGCACTGTTGAAAGGGTTGCGGCATGCTTTCGCAGTCTTGTAGATGTCAGTGACTTGGGACACTTTGCGTCACACACCTTTGCAAAGCCACGGAGGCAGTCTGACCCTCGAAAATATGTCATGGCTTCTGGTCTTGCAAACATATAGGAATTGTCTTTCAGAACCCCACAAGCCTCTCTCTGCTTAACAAGGAGTTCTAAGGCACATAGCATTTTTGAAGTCAGAAGAATTGGAACTGGTCGACCACGCTTCCCCCTTGCGAAAACCCTTGTGAAGTGTCTGCAGAGATTGTTTTCCACTTCAGAGAGTGCCCAGTCCACATCCTCATGTGGATCAGAAGTGTCTCTTGATAGAAATGCAGACAAAGGCATGCTCGAAACCACTCCTTCCCTGCGCCGGTTAAAGAGAATCATCTGGGCTAGACACACCTTTGCCAGAAAAAAAAACAATTATTCCTGTCCAGCAAACCTTGCTCACACACACATCTTGATTAAAACCAGCTTCATGAGGACCTTTCACACACAACGTTATATTTCCTTATGGGGACTAGTTTCATCATATTCAACACACAAGTTTGAACTCAAACACTGACTGAAAGTGTGTTGTGGGGACGTCGTGAGTGTCCATTTTAAAGCAACAATTAACCTAGAAAATAAATCCCTGTGAAGGATAAAACTGGCCCTAAATACTCCACTAGCACTAAACTACAGGACACATGTCGTTACATGGTTTAATGTACTAATTTACACCAGATACGCATCAAAATATGCCTAAAAATCACTAAACCATGACAAAGAGAGACAGTAGACCTAAATCTTTAGTGATGAATGTGAACGTACCTGTTGAGGAGAGTTGATCTGAGCAGATTCATCATCCATCTGAGTCTCTGACTGGAGAGAAGGATCAGAAGCACTCGCTGCGCTGGTTTTAATGGCAACGCTGGTTATCTGTAAGAGACAACATTCATAATGACAAGATATTAGAACATGGAAACACAAGAGAGAAATCTGAAGCAGATACCACATGATTTTATAGAAAGAGACAAATCAACTTCATCTAAAACATTTATTCCTGTCCAGTCAACCCCTGTCTGCGCTCACACACATCTGGATAAAACCCGGCTTCATGGGGACCTGTCACACACCTTCATGGGGACCTTTCACACACAACGTTATAGTTCCTTATGGGGACTAGTTTCATCAAATTCAACACATGAGTTTGAACTCAAACACTGACTGAAAGTGTGTTGTGGGGACGTCGTGAGTGTCCATTTTAAAGCAACAATTAACCTAGAAAATAATTCCCTGTGAAGGATAAAACTGGCCCTAAATACTCCACTAGCACTAAACTACAGGACACATGTCGTTACACGGTTTAATGTACTAATGTACACCAGATACGCATCAAAATATGCCTAAAAATCACTAAACCATGACAAAGAGAGACAGTAGACCTAAATCTTTAGTGATGAATGTGAACGTACCTGTTGAGGAGAGTTGATCTGAGCAGATTCATCATCCATCTGAGTCTCTGACTGGAGAGAAGGATCAGAAGCACTCGCTGCGCTGGTTTTAATGGCAACGCTGGTTATCTGTAAGAGACAACATTCATAATGACAAGATATTAGAACATGGAAACACAAGAGAGAAATCTGAAGCAGATACCACATGATTTCAGAGAAATAGACAAATCAACTTCATCTAAAACATTTATTCCTGTCCAGTCAACCCCTGTCTGCGCTCACACACATCTGGATAAAACCCGGCTTCATGGGGACCTTTCACACACCTTCATGGGGACCTTTCACACACAATGTTATAGTTCCTTATGGGGACTAGTTTCATCAAATTCAACACATGAGTTTGAACTCAAACACTGACTGAAAGTGTGTTGTGGGGACGTCGTGAGTGTCCATTTTAAAGCAACAATTAACCTAGAAAATAAATCCCTGTGAAGGATAAAACTGGCCCTAAATACTCCACTAGCACTAAACTACAGGACACATGTCGTTACACGGTTTAATGTACTAATTTACACCAGATACGCATCAAAATATGCCTAAAAATCACTAAACCATGACAAAGAGAGACAGTAGACCTAAATCTTTAGTGATGAATGTGAACGTACCTGTTGAGGAGAGTTGATCTGAGCAGATTCATCATCCATCTGAGTCTCTGACTGGAGAGAAGGATCAGAAGCACTCGCTGCGCTGGTTTTAATGGCAACGCTGGTTATCTGTAAGAGACAACATTCATAATGACAAGATATTAGAACATGGAAACACAAGAGAAAAATTTGAAGCAGATACCACATGATTTTATAGAAAGAGACAAATCAACTTCATCTAAAACATTTATTCCTGTCCAGTCAACCCCTGTCTGCGCTCACACACATCTGGATAAAACCCGGCTTCATGGGGACCTTTCACACACCTTCATGGGGACCTTTCACACACAATGTCATAGTTCCTTATGGGGACTAGTTTCATCAAATTCAACACATGAGTTTGAACTCAAACACTGACTGAAAGTGTGTTGTGGGGACGTCGTGAGTGTCCATTTTAAAGCAACAATTAACCTAGAAAATAAATCCTTATGAAGGATAAAACTGGCCCTAAATACTCCACTAGCACTAAACTACAGGACACATGTCGTTACACGGTTTAATGTACTAATTTACACCAGATACGCATCAAAATATGCCTAAAAATCACTAAACCATGACAAAGAGAGACAGTAGACCTAAATCTTTAGTGATGAATGTGAACGTACCTGTTGAGGAGAGTTGATCTGAGCAGATTCATCATCCATCTGAGTCTCTGACTGGAGAGAAGGATCAGAAGCACTCGCTGCGCTGGTTTTAATGGCAACGCTAGTTATCTGTAAGAGACAACATTCATAATGACAAGATATTAGAACATGGAAACACAAGAGAGAAATCTGAAGCAGATACCACATGATTTCAGAGAAATAGACAAATCAACTTCATCTAAAACATTTATTCCTGTCCAGTCAACCCCTGTCTGCGCTCACACACATCTGGATAAAACCCGGCTTCATGGGGACCTTTCACACACCTTCATGGGGACCTTTCACACACAATGTTATAGTTCCTTATGGGGACTAGTTTCATCAAATTCAACACATGAGTTTGAACTCAAACACTGACTGAAAGTGTGTTGTGGGGACGTCGTGAGTGTCCATTTTAAAGCAACAATTAACCTAGAAAATAATCCCTGTGAAGGATAAAACTGGCCCTAAATACTCCACTAGCACTAAACTACAGGACACATGTCGTTACACGGTTTAATGTACTAATTTACACCAGATACGCATCAAAATATGCCTAAAAATCACTAAACCATGACAAAGAGAGACAGTAGACCTAAATCTTTAGTGATGAATGTGAACGTACCTGTTGAGGAGAGTTGATCTGAGCAGATTCATCATCCATCTGAGTCTCTGACTGGAGAGAAGGATCAGAAGCACTCGCTGCACTGGTTTTAATGGCAACGCTGGTTATCTGTAAGAGACAACATTCATAATGACAAGATATTAGAACATGGAAACACAAGAGAGAAATCTGAAGCAGATACCACAGGATTTCAGAGAAATAGACAAATCAACTTCATCTAAAACATTTATTCCTGTCCAGTCAACCCCTGTCTGCGCTCACACACATCTGGATAAAACCCGGCTTCATGGGGACCTTTCACACACCTTCATGGGGACCTTTCACACACCACGTTATAGTTCCTTATGGGGACTAGTTTCATCAAATTCAACACACAAGTTTTAACTCAAACACTGACTGAAAGTGTGTTGTGGGGACGTCGTGACTGTCCATTTTAAAGCAACAATTAATCCAGAAAAAAATCCCTGTGAAGGATAAAACTGGCCCTAAATACTCCACTAGCACTAACCTACTGGACACATGTCGTTACACGGTTTAATTTACTAATTTACACCAGATACGCATCAAAATATGCTTAAAAATCACTAAACCATGACAAAGAGAGACAGTAGACCTAAATCTTTAGTGATGAATGTAGGGATGCACCGATCCGATACTCAGTATCGGAATCGGCTCCGATACTGCCATTTTTGGCGGATCGGGTATCGGTCAGACAAGGCCGATCCAAATCCGATATTGTGCGTATACTATTCAGTGTTATTGTTAAGCCCCACAAACATTATAAAGCACCATAAGTTTTCGTGCACAATATTTTAAGTGTTCTGAAGCCATTATACAGTATAATGTGAGATATAAATTAATATTTAAGTGTTAAATTCAAGATCACGTAAACGTTTCCCTCAGCTGCGGCTGTCAATCATTCTTCATTCAGCACTCAAACAGCGCGTCGCGTCCGGTTATGACAGAACACACGATGAAACTCTCTCCAAGATGATTCAGTGTTACTATTATTATACTTGATCTGTAGATAAAGGTCTATGGTTTCACATAAAACAACTTTATCTTGCTGGACTTTATTGCTGTACCTTAATCATGTTACTTTCCACCGGGTGTCTGTTAGATCACAACAGTAGAGTAAAGTCAGGTACTATTTGTTCTTCACGCGCACAGTAACTGAAATTTAAAAGAAAATGCTGAATAGACTATTGCATAGATAGATACTGTATAATACACTATGCATCATATGTATTTTCTTTGTGCTTTAAACTTTTCAATGCGGACTCGACGCGCTGCGCGCTGTGACTCATGTTGCTTCAAGAGCATCATTCTGCGCTCGGGATGCGCATAAGCGCTGTGGGCCGCACTGTATTGGAGCCTTTCATATCGTAATACAGGGACGCAATGAAAGATTATTAATAGCCGTTCTTGTCCTGTCCTATCTATTATGTTGCTACCTTATTAAACAGCTGTGCTATACATTTAAAAAATGTCTCAATTTTATAGTAGGATATAAAATAATTGCTATTTTTATCTTGTTTTTCATGAATGTATTTTACAACAATACAAAGAGCAATGTGTAAAGTTTTACCAGATTTAGTGTTACACTTATTGTCTCTAATTTGTTCTCCACTAAACATTTTTTTCACAAAATGTTCAGATTTTATACAATTAATTGTGCACTCGTGATTTTTCTAGACTAAATTTTATTGCTGAATTATCCACTAATCTAGTTTATAATAGCATTTATGTCAGATTATGATCATATATTTTTTGTTGGTGTTTTTCTTTTTTTTCAGTTCTTATCAGTTTAACACAGAGTAATAGAAATTCTACTTGATTAAAAAAAAACTGCGCTGGTATCGGTACGGATCGGTATCGGCCGATACTCAGAATTTTTGGTATCGGATCGGATCGGTTCTGAAAAAATGGTATCGTTGCATCCCTAGATGAATGTGAACGTACCTGTTGAGGAGAGTTGATCTGAGCAGATTCATCATCCATCTGAGTCTCTGACTGGAGAGAAGGATCAGAAGCACTCGCTGCACTGGTTTTAATGGCAACGCTGGTTATCTGTAAGAGACAACATTCATAATGACAAGATATTAGAACATGGAAACACAAGAGATAAATCTGAAGCAGATACCACATGATTTCAGAATTAAAAAAAAAAAAAATACAAAAACATTTACAATTAAAACATGTCTTCATTTTACATAGTTAATCTTTAGTTTATTTTTGTGATTACATTTCACCCATAAGTTGCAATAAGGCCATTGCATGCCACACATAACTTGCAGAAAGAAAAGTGGCCTAAGACTGTACCACCTCACTCTTTAAATGTATAAATTTTAGGGGTGGGGTAGAAACACTGACCTAAAACGTAACTTAACTTATCATTTATAGACATAATTAGATTCATAGATTTCTAATAGATTCAAATTATAATCTATTCAACCAACAACTTGCTTAACATGTTGCAACAATGATATATTCTGTACACAGTGTGCTTTGCAACATACTTGTGTTCTCCAAGGGTAGTCTTCTCCTCCATAATCATAGGCAATTTCTTCTCCTTCTTTAATGTCATCCAGGGCAAACAGACAAAGGTGAGGCTTTCCATTGACGTCAGTTTTCTTCATCTTACAATTTGGATATTTGTGGTCATCAATAACGATCCGCCGAAACGATCCATCTTCTCTTGAGGCATCAATACTTAAATATGAAAGCATGAGAAAAGGATGAATACAAGTATTACAATATACCACCCCAAATCAGTGTCTTTTTTTACTATAGTTTAGCACAGGGTTTCTCAAACTCAGTCCTGGAGGGCCACTGTCCTGCACAGTTTAGCTCCAAAACTGATCAAACACACCTAGCTGTGAGTTTCTAGTGATCCTGAAGACATTGATTAGTTTGCTCAGGTGTGTTTGATCAGGGTTGGAGCTAAACTGTGCAGGACAGTGGCCCTGCAGGACTGAGTTTGAGAGACCCTGGTTTAGCATAAGGAATATGGTGCAACTTGACTTCTTACCACCATGTTTTCCCTCGCCAAATGAAATCAAACATAAATGCAGCACAGGATGCGTGGTAACATGTTCTTCTTCTCTGCAGCTCTGCATCATTTATCATATCTCCCCTGTACTCAAAATCACCTTTGCAAAAGGCACCCTTTGCGAATAGACCACGTCCTGCAAAATACAGATTTTTTTTTTTTTCACCAAAAATAAAATCTTATAGATAAAGGATGCCAAATACACAAAAAGACATCAATAGTTGGCAGCAGTATGGTTAGGACATGCATATGATGGTAAATATTAAATGATAAATCACACCACCTTACCTTTCACTGGATTGATATACTTCACATCTAATTTGAATGTTTTGTCAGTCTTCGAAACAACATGATGCATGGCATCCTTAAGGGGGCTGATTCGTGGTGGCATTTCAAACTGAGAGAAAAAAAATTGTAATAAATAATAGTGTGAAAATGGGGAGACATGCAGAATTAAACTAGCATGTTCAATAAGTAGATAAGAATGTTATTGTAATGTAACACTGCATTACAATGATATCGTATGTATCAATGTAAGACAAGAAATCAGAACTCAAGGATATCACATTTATTGACTAACTTACTAGCCTTGAGGGCATAAACTCAACATTTTCACTTAGGCTCTAATCTCTCACAAAACCAACATCTATATAATCCCAGGTAGCCTTGACAATTAACTACTTATTTGGCTCTTAACCTAACTACTCTTTTGAACGATCTCGCCATACAAACCCCAGTTTATTTTAAGTTACTGTCATAATTAAAACAAAGTTTATTCATTTAAAGCTACTTACCATTTCAGTGTTTTTATTTTTGCCTAACGTTACTTAATTGCTCTGTTAACGATATCAATACTAAAAGTCAAACACAAGTGTGATATTCCTCCCCCTCACCCTGTCCTGACAAGTAATAAAACATAACATTACCTTTAATTTAAAGTAGAAAATAATCTACTGTCCAGCACGCGAACTAGACAGAAACAGACTTAATAACCCAATTCCTTCATTAGCAATCAATCAGACTAAACACCTGACGACACTTTTCAGTTGAAATTAAGTACTTAACATTACATTGTATGATTTTGTGATCGCTTATTGGAAAAACACAAAAATATGTCAGGCCACACTTAGCCTCAACAATTAGCACTAACTAGCTAGCAGCTAACGTTAGCCCGCTGCCTAATCTAATTAACCTAACTGGTTTCATACATATGTGCTTAACGTACCTTGAGCTTCACTTTTATCCTCTGCAGAAGTTTAGATCCTTAGTTGGCATCTCCAGTAAATAATCTTCTTCTTTGTCTTCCGTGTACAGTATCAATTTAATACTTATATTTTCAAGTTGTTGTTGAATTCCTTCCTTATGAGGACCCGGAAGTGGGCGGTACTCAACCATAATTGGAAAATGTGTGTGTGGAGAAGTGAGTGCATTACCAGCCAAAAATGTTTGGGGGCGCAGCTGAGCACACACTTCACACACTCACACTACCTCATAATCGTGTGTTATGGGCCAATGCTGAAACTCCGCCCAGCACCTTCAGAATAGTTCCTCTATTCAATTCAATGGGTCATCCTTATGGGGACCTGATTTTTGGTCCCCACAACGCAAGAGGTCCCCATTACGTGACTGTGTAAACAGATTCTTGTCCCCACAACGTGATAAATACCAACTCACACACACACACACACACACACACACACACACACACACACACACACACACACACACACACACACACACGTACGTCTGGTTAACTAACTTTGTGGGGACTCTGCATAGACGTAACGGTTTTTATACTGTACAAACTGTATATTCTATCCCCTTACACTAACCCTACCCATCACAGAAAACTTTCTGCATTTTTACATTTTCAAAAAAACTCACTCTGTATGATTTATAAGCTTGTTTCCTCACAAGGATCTCAATTTAGGTCCCCATGGTGACACTAGTCCCCATGAGTCTGTGTATATTCAGGTTGAAGTCCCAACCGGGATAGAAAAACATGTACATGTACAAACACACACACATAAATATGTATTTTTAAATATTAAATATCATGGAAGAACAAAAAGGTTTTATTTGACTATGCAAAATAAATAAATAAATAATTACATAGCAAAACAAAAAGCTCACAGGAATAAGCATACATTGACTACAACATAATCTGTTAATAATATTTTGTTGGTTCTCTCTTGTTTTTGCATGTGTTCATAATTTATTTTTATGACAGCCTGGCCAATAATTACATCCGGACAATTTGGCATGTTTCATTGTGTTAGCACAAATAAAACAATGGACAGCAAGCACAACACAATACATTATGCTTACAAAATCTTTAACTTTTTTTTTTTTTAAATATAATTTGAATAAAGAGTGAAGATGTCAATTCTCCTAGGCAATGATTGATATATAACTGATATTATATACAGTGCCCTCCACAATTATTGAACCCCCTGGTAAATATGATCAAAATTGGCTGTAAAAAATAAATCTGCATCGATTATCCTTGTGATCTTTCATTCAAAAAATGTGCAAAATTCTAACCTTTCATTGAAGTAAAAGAATTGAAAGTGGGGGGAAATCACATTATGAAATAAATGTTTTTCTCCAAAACATGTTGGCCACAATTATTGAAACCCCTAGAATTTTTTACGAGTAAAATATCTCTGAAGTATATTCCCATTAATATTTACCTTTTTTAGTACACCAGGGTGACTAGGAACATGAAACTGTCCAGCTATGACTTCGTGTTTCACAGGAGTTTAAATATGAGGAAACACAAAGGCCAAATCCCCTGAATCATCCATCACAATGAGTAAAACCACAGAATATAGTTCTGATGCGTAGCAAAAGATTGTTGAGCATCACAAACTAGAAAGTGGCTGTAAGACAATAGCTAAAGAATTGAAAATCCCCATTTTGACCATCAGGGCAATAATTAAGAAGTTATAACCAACTAAAGATGTTATGATTCTGCCAGGAAAAGGACGTGTGTCTATACTGTCTTAATGGACGGTGAGGAGGATAGTTTGAGTGGCCAAAGACTCTCCAAGGATCACAGATGGAGAATTGCAGAGATTAGTTGAGTCTTAGGGTCAGAAAGCCTAAAAAAAAATTATCAAACAACCCTACATCGCCACATGTTGTTTGGGAGGGTTTAAAAAAAAAACCTCCTCGCTCATCCAAAAACAAATTCCAGCAAATTTAATTGTCAGACACGACTGGATCTTCAAACAACACAGGGTTCTGTGGTCAGATGAGACTAAAACAGAGCTTTTTGGCAGCAAACACACTAGATGGGTTTGGTGAACACAAGGATAAAAAGTACCCCATGTGTACAATTTAATATACCATTGGATCTTATATGTTGTGGGCATATTTTTCTGCTGGAGGTCCTGGACTTCTTGTTCAGATACATGGCATTGTGGATTCTATCAAATATCAACAGATAAAAAATCAAAACCTGACGGCCTCTGCTAGAAATCTTATAATGGGCCGTGGTTGGATCTTCCATCAGGACAACGATCCAAAACAAACATCAAAATCAAAACAAAAATTTGTTGTGGAGCACAAAATGAAGCTTCTGCCATGACCGTCTCAGTCCCCTGACCTGATGAGTGGAGTGGGCTGAAGAGGAGAAGCACCAACATGGATCTGGGAATCTGAAGGATCTGGAGAGATTCTGTGTGGAGGAATGGTCTCTGATCTCTTGTCAGTTATTCTCCAAACTCATCAGGCATTATAGGAGAAGACTCAGAGCTGGTATCTTGGCAAAAGGAGATTGCAAAAAGTATTTAATGAAAGGGTTTCAATAATTGTGGCCAACGTGTTTTGGAGAAAAACATTTATTTCATAATGTGATTTTCCCCCCACTTTCAATTCTTTTACTTCAATGAAAGGTTAGAATTTTGCACATTTTTTGAATGAAAGATCACAAGGATAATCGATGCAGATTTATTTTGTACAGCCAATTTTGATCATATTTACCAGGGGGTTCAATAATTGTGGAGGGCACTGTATATATATCTGATGTTAAATATACACACATTGATTTTGTATTGAACCACAGCAATCTCCTCGCTTTGCGTTGACAAGACAGACATTCTTTTTTATGCTAAAGGAGAAGTATATCATTTTTTGCCCCACTAGCAGTGCCAAATGGAATAGTGATCTGAAGCCTATGTTTTCTTTTTCACCTGCCGTTCAAACTCAAGTCTGAGGTACCTTCCTCCTCACATACCCATTTTAGTCAATTCATCTCAATGTTCTGATGTTTTTATGGCCATTTTCCATGTTTGAGTAGTTCATATATGCAACAGGCTAACTTAGAGTGTTGCCACCTCTTAGACCCCCAATTAGTGCAACAAATCTTAGGTACAAATGACGTGTACTATTTGGGCTGCATCCACACAGTCCACACAGATGGAAATGTTTGAATCATTGTTTTCATCAATCATTATTATTTTTGCAGCAATGACACACTTCTTCTTTAAGAAAATAATACTTCAGCAGACCTTCAGGCTACCACAATTCTGCCTTAACACTGATAAAATATTGAACTCTTTTGATCTAAGGCTTGTTTACATGTTCTCCATTATCTACGAGTGGCATTACCACACATTGCAGGCCGAATCAGTCTAAATTTTAGTGTAATTCAAGGTGAAATGTTGTTGCATATTTTATGATTCACTCTTGCTATATGTGTCTGTGAAATACAAAGGCATCCAGCTTCTCACCAAAACCATCTCCAAAAACCTGTCATATATGCCTTGAGGCCAAATACGCCTTTTCAGTCTTTATCACAAGCAGCAGCGCAGGAGCCTACAGATTCACATGTGCCAGTGTTCATTAAATCAAAGAGCAGGTATTAGGCCCTCATAGACCGAGCCTGAGTTACTGTGCCGGAATAAGGGGGCTGGCTTAAGGGATAAAGGCGTACATTTACTGAGTGTGTTGGAGTATATGGATTTGATTTTCCTCGGGGATAACATTATCCTTGTCAGATTTATTCCTCTGATCAGTCAGCACTATTGGACTCCCAACATGCATTTTATCTCTTGTTCTCACCTCATCTTTAATCCTTTATTCCTCTCTTTCTCCTTTTTCCCACCCCTCCCATTCGTTATCTTTATTTTTTTCTGTCTTTCACTGAGGTGCAGTGGTGTCGGTGTCATATTGCAGTCAGAGGATGTAGCTGGATTGCAGAATGCCGCAAGTGTTATGTCTCTGAACCGCTACTTCCTGCTGCAGTACCATTTACAGCAGCTCATTCATCACGATAACATGATGAGCACAACCACACCACAGAAACAATGAGAAAATCAATTAATGAGCATGAACAAGAGAAAGGACAGGAGGAGAAAAAATATGAGATGTAGACAGCCAGAATCCAAAGGGTCAGTGTTTGGCTGGTTAAATGAGGATGAAAAAGAGAAAGGACAGGAGGAGAAAAATATGAGATGTACACAGCCAGAATCTAAAGGGTCAGTGTTTGGCTGGCTCGCCTCATTAGTGCCTGCTGGTAGATGTCATAATTACACCATCTGGCTGCTCAGAGCATCTTACAATTAATGCTTTCTATTATTACTATTATTTTATTTACTTTTTAATCTAGTATATATATATATATATAAAAGATTTAAAGCTGAAACTCCTCGCCCACATTTCTCATTCATTTGCATTGGTGGTTCAGAATGGCCAGGGTTCGATTCCCGGCAAATGCAAATGTCATTTTCTTTTAACTGTGCTTTAGAGATTTTTGCTATAGCTAAAAATAAGTAAATAAATATATAAATACACTTACCAAATCAAAGATATTAACAAGTAACTGCAAGCTAAGCTGAAACTCCACCCACATTCCTAGCCAGGGTTTGATTACGGCCAATGCACATGTGAAATTTTTTATAGGGTTTAGAGATTTTATCTCTAGTGAATTTAATGTAAACAAACATACCCAATCTAAATTATTAACGAGTACACAAATGCATGTTAAAGTTGAATGTGGAAGATTTACTGCAACTTCATCTACAGCAAAGCTAAGATGTAAAATGAATGTTGAATGTTGAATTCTCACCACACTGGCCAGGGGGAGGCACTCCAGAAGATGCCCGTGGAAGACTCATCAGCAATGTTTGCACAGCAGCACAATTCCCAGAACATGGCTCCACAGCTATGGGACCAGCCTGAGAAAGAAAAAAAAAAAGATGAGTGATTAACTTACTGTAAGACAGATATAGAGTTTTCTGCAACAAAAGCTACTAAGAGACAAGTATAAGAATGATGCAAAGCTTTCTTAATTCGACTAATGGTGAACAGACCTTCAAACTTCAGGGGGGGGGGGGGGGGGTTTGTTTGAACCCAATCAAACAAACCATAATAACATAACTTGTGATTCTTCCAATTAAGAAAATTCACACACATTAAAGCCTGCATTTAAGGTAATTTATGCTTCAGTCAAGCCTTTCCAGCATTTTCTTCAAAAAGGCAAACGTGCCTCGTTCAAAGATGCACTGCAGGTTTTTCATAATAGCTTTCTGTTTTAAAAAGTAAAGGAGTATCAGTAAATGGTCTTGCTCTTTTCACCATTTCACACTCCTTCTATGAAAACACCTGAAAGAACAGGCCATGAACTGCACTTCACAAGAACAAAATGCCACTGAATGAAATTGCCATCAGTAATAGTCTGATGAAAAACTTGGTGGCCAAATTTTGATCTCAAATTGATGTAGCATCTCTAAAGTGCCATTTTTTTGCTTTCTTCACTTACACAAAATGTCTTAAAACTCATTTACCAAACACAACACTGTTTAGAATGCATGTGGTGAGGCAGATGACGTGGGCTTGATGGCTATAAACGTTCATATTTATAACAAGATACTGTATCTTCACAGACATATAAAAATAAACTCAGAATGAGCATCTCGGCATCATTGTCTAATTTCATGAGACAGGATAATCGAGGATGATCGATTTGTTATACTAGTAGTCCAACTGAATGAGAAGACCCTCTTATTTACTTGTATATACCCAAGACTATTAGATGGTGGCTGTATGATGGTCAATAAACAATAATTGTGAATTCAAAGCAGTATGTGGTTGATGGCACCACACATTTATAGTTTTCCTGACAATGTCATTTAACTAAGATTTTTTTTTTTTCCACTATGCGACGTGGCAAAGGGGCTAATTCATTTCTGTTTAAGTCCACAACCAAACCATGTCGGAATCCCATCATCTGTTTAGGTGACATAAATTCGATAGTAAAATAAGGGCTTATGATTGATTGAGTGTAAATGAGGGCAGTCTACTCCCTAAACTACACAGAGAAGCACCAGCAGGTGGTGGAAGTGGATTTCTCCTTCATTTGCATTTTAAGGGCTGTTTATGGTGCATAAACAAAATGGGCAGAGCTTTAAAAATTAATGCATACAGTTGGCCCACTGCTGGGTGTTTGTTTATTATAGAAGCTCCGTTATACACATTAAAAGTGTGTTTGAATGACAGGAAATTTAACATAGGACAGGATTCTTTTGTGCTTCAGTCATTTTTCTCTATTATGGATTCAAAATGTTATATTTAACACCACCACTCTACAGCGTATTTGGAACTAAAGAGTTTAGTGTAAACATAGTAAAAAAAACTATTTTCTATGCCAGTCTCCCAAATCAAATTACTTCTATACATTTTCTTATCCAGACAATGGCAGCTTTCCAAATAAATATTGGCTTTAGCAAGGACATGAAATCTGCCAGCTTTAACTTTGTGATTAAACACATATGAGCGACTACTTTCGCAACTAGTGCATCTTCTCACTTGTACCTTAGTGGAAAAGTGCATCTAAGGTGTTTTTCCAAAACTCCACGAGGGTTCATATACAGTATGTGTAATATTACACTAATTTAGCTACCAAAACAAATATCAGGGATGCAAACGTTTATAAACAAAATTTATAAGTAAATGAATTGAAGACAAAAGGCAGTATGCTGTGCAAGCTTTACGACTGTTGTTTTGAGGGGCCTGAAGGTCACGGCTGAGGGTGAGCTGTTGTATTGAATGCCTCAGACTGTCTGACTATAGGGAGGTGTGCAATGACCGCAGGGGTCAAAGAGGAGTGCAATGTTTACTTACATCTTGTCTGAGGTATTCAGTGATAGAGATGCTTCAGTTCAGTAGTTGCCAGCTAAAGCTTTTAACCTTTGATCTCTAAATCAATGTCTGCACAAGTAGTGCACAATTACAAAAGTTCTGCAGAGTATTTTTTCTTTTTCCTTTCTTTTCTTTTTAACTTCTTTTTATCCCCATCTGCCTATTTTCTATTTCTCCCTCTTAAAAACTCATATCATTTGACTAAGCACAAATTCTTTTGTCCCCTTTCTCCTTTCCCTCTGACAGATGTGGCTAATAGGTTTAAGTGCTGAAGCGTACAGACTAATTATAGGTTGTGCTACCTATGTTTGTGTTAGGTTTCAGAGATGATGAATTCATCAACTTGAAGGAAATAGGTTCCATTTAATCCTCAATCCGTCATACATCAGTTTCCAAATGAACCCGCCACTGAGCGCGCCTTGGGAACAGATGTTGAAATACAATGGCCATTAACTTTGCACTCAGCAATATGTTCCTTCTTATGGAGGAAAAAAAGGGGTGGGGGAGTGTTTGACAATGTATAAACATTATGTCAACTAATTATGACATACAGTAATTTAATTTATGCAAATGGAAGAAACTACAAAGAGTTTACTTTGACATCTATCTAAAGTATTGGAACACATCCACATACATTCTAGGAAACATAATATGATACTAGTATAACAATGAATTATACACTAGATATCTCCTTATATACATTCTAGGAAACATAATATGATACTAATATAACAATGAATT
This sequence comes from Squalius cephalus, assembly GCF_949319135.1. NCBI lineage: Eukaryota > Metazoa > Chordata > Actinopteri > Cypriniformes > Leuciscidae > Squalius > Squalius cephalus. Next base: position 25,149,390 of record NC_137142.1, read on the forward strand.
ATACACTCGATATCTCCTTATTTGAGAATACACAAATAGGATTTTGGAGCGAATGAATGCTAATGCCATATAGTTTTGTCTATAACAATAAAATAAAATAGGACACAACTAAAAACGTATGGATATCATTACATTAGAAACAATATCAGTAACACTTTACAATAAGGTTCATTCGTTAACATTAGTTCATATATTAATTAACATGAACTAACAATGTGCAATACATTTGTTACAGTATTTATTCATCTTTGTTAATGTTAATTAATAAAAATACAATTGTTCATGTTAGTTCACAGTGCATTAACTAATGTTAACAAATACAACATTTGATTTTAATAACGTATTAATAAATGTTGAAATTAATATTAACTAAGATTAATAAATGCTGTAGAAGTATTGTTCATTCTTAGTTCATGTTAACTAAGGTAGTTAACTATGGTTAACTAATGAACCTTATTGTAAAGTGTTACCACAATATCAAACCATAAAACTATACAGGGAATACAATAACTTGTATTAAAGAGGAAGAGAGCTCGTGCTCTGCATTGCCGCTTGAACTGAGGTGCTTCACCGACCTGCCACGTCATTTTTATCGTTTGATTTTCGTGAAAAAATGGACAACATTTCTTATCAGAAGTAACAAAGCACAAAGCTCTTTATGATAGTTGGATGGGAGGCGTGCTACAAATAATGTTTGGCGTAGAAAAACCGCAGATCTGGCTTGAACTACCGGTGATTCATGAGGTCATAGACTCTGCTTTAACGTCACTATATTTTTAACTGTTAATACGTTATTGTGACGTTAATTTTGACAGCCCTAAATTCAACGCAAGAGACATTTTTTACACACAGTATGAGTTGCAGTCTGAGGTTTTTCTGACCCCTTCTGATGGACAGGATTTAATCGGTCCTGATCATCGGCTGTTTATAAGCTCTATGGCCAATAGTGAAAATAATTGCTTTTAAAGGCCTATACAGATTATTCGCCAATACATCGGTGCATCCCTAAACAACAGTCATACATTTTAAATGTGAATTAAGTGTTCAATTCTATTTTGAGGTGGCAGTGGAACTATATTCACATTTGCACCTGTTGCAGTGGCCCCAAACATTGGGAAAGGGGGAAGAAAAATGGAGTGACTGGAAGAGATAGAGAGACAGTGTGCATCCAAGCAGGACTTGGCTTCTCTTGGGTGAAGCATTAATCTCTTTAAAAGCCTTCATTAGCTCAGATTTATCCATCCCCCACTTGCTGAAGCAGCCTGTTCATCCACCAGAGCTGGGCAGGATATTTGTACATTTAATTTTAATCCTCGTTAATAGCTATTTTATTAAAATGACACCTTCAAGAAGAAGGGCATTAACAGTGAAGTGATGGACTCTTGATGACAGATTGATCCAGGGTGTGAATGGAGAGATTGACTGTTCAGAGCGGGTGGTGAGGTGATCCAAATTAATCAAGCTAAGTAATACAGCATATAAATCAGTAAAGGGGCACAAGGCGCCTTCAGGGGAGGACTTCAGGTCCTGGGCAGTGGTAATACCTCGTATGGGATCCCATAGTGGCTGTTGCTTTAGAGAAATATCTACTAAAAGATATGGGTGGATATTCATATGCGACATTTATAGTGTTGGACATTTCATGACCGGTGGAAAGTAATTTCAATATTTGACATTTACAAATGCTAAAAAACACTCAAATACAAAAAAAAAAAAAACCTGATACAGGTGCATGAAAAATATTATACAGTATATAAAAATACCAAAACAGTCGACACACTTACTCCCAAAGGAATTTTTTATGCTAAGTCCACTAAAGACTTCCTTTATGTTTTGATATTGGAATATTTGACATTTAGAAAAACAAAAGGCTTGTTAAAAAGTTGCATTTGTGTTAACATCCTTCACCTGAGGCATTATGTGCTTTGTGTGGAAGAGCTTGCTTTTTAGCAAACTTTCTGCATTTCCCTCTCCGTCTTCCCACTTCAGAGAGGCTGAACAGCCCTAAGGGGCTCTGACTGCTCTATGGGATTTTGAGGTAGGTGGTGCGTCCTGAATTCTGAATGTGCTGCCTTCAAACATTATGCGCCCACATCAGTCGTATGTTATAGCCAGAACTTCATCAGTCCCTGAATGTGAAGTCCCTGCTTCGTTCACAAAGACGGGCTTTAACACAGTGGGAACGTTTGTTGAGTGGCCATCAGGTCTGTGAATCATGGAGGGATAAAGAGTGAAGGCTTCATCAAATGAAGTGATGAAGAGGTAATAAACACTGTGAGGACAGATCCTGCAGCACCATCTGTAAGAGCATGCCACTAACAATGCCAAGATCATGGGTTCAGTTGCAAGGGAATAACACTGTAAAATATACACCTTAAACTTTAGTTGCTTTGGAAAAAGTGTCTGCCGAATGAATAAATATACATTTAATACATTAAATTATAAATAGCGAGAAAGAGAGAGCTGGTCAAATACATTCAAATCCAAAACAATTCAGTGGAGTATGTTTCAAGTGTCTTTGCCATATTTTCTCTGTCAACCAAAACAGATGTCTACCCTTCAAGAACTGGGATGTATATACCGTATGGGACGTAAAGCATGATCAGCAGTGCTGAGAAAACATTATGGCAAAACAGAGACAGTCTACAGTTTACTTCTTCTGTTGGCTGGAATTTAACTATCTATTTAAAATTAAGTCCCGGACAATGCTGTCTACACTTTGCAATAGTTTTACACCTGATTTTATTTCACACAAGTATTACACATTATGGCACCACAATTTATATATATATATATATATATATCAATCACATCAAGAAGCCATCACATACAACACAAGTGTTCAGATAAGTTTAAAGTAAGAGATGTGACATTTTTTAATGTGTTTAACTTCCAGACAAATATTTTTACAGTGTACAATGAAAAAAAGTGTGATGCAATCATCCAACACAATGAAGATAACTTGATCAATATTATAAATGATAAATATTATACAATAGTTTCACATACTCAAACTTAAATACGAAATGTTACATATCCTTGTGCATTATTATATAAGATGATTGAAAACAGCATCTATCCAATTAATGTGCAATAACAATGTAGTAAATTTTAGTTTTAATCAGAATGTGATTTTAAATTGCTGCCATTCAGTTTTAAAGGAGAACTCCGGTCAATTTTAACATTGAGCTAATTTTTTTGTAAAGTTGGAGTGCTGTCAATACAGAGAACAACGACAAAAATCGGTGTTGCCTACACCGTGTTATCCTCTTTTTAAAATTTGCACCCTGCTGACTTCAATGGGGCAAGTTTTAAACCTGCTTTTAGCCTCTTAACATCCTTGATGTGTCATTACAAGTGCCCAGCCATGTGAGTGATTCCTTCAGAGTGAACACGGGTGAATCTGACTGCAGTAGATGTGAAAGATATTAATAAAAGTGATGTTAATTCAGCCAGCGCACATACCTGTGTTTTCTTCCTGTTTTCGGTCGAAGTCCAAAGTAGTCGATTGTCGAGTTCACGTGCGTGATCATAGGTAACTAAACCTATGCGCGTGAACTCGACAATCGACTACTTTGGACTTCGACCAAATTTGGACTTCAAATTTTAAAAAGAGGATAACACGGTGTAGGCAACACCGATTTTTGTCGTTGTTCTCTGTACTGACAGCACTCCAAATTTACAAAAAAATGAGCTCAATGTTAAAATTGACCGGAGTTCTCCTTTAAGGTCTTCAGAAAGATATAGTTTTTAGGAAGTCAATTTTAAAGCAAACTATGCTATAGAAAATATTTCTGAAGCCAATTTAAAAAATGCAATAGGCCTTGTCATTCAAATGCTATTCTAATAAATTATTTAGCTGTATAACTACTGAACTACTAAACTACTGTTTAGACATAATCATATTAAAGTATTCATCATGAAAACAATAACCGCACTTTAAGTGAGACACTTTAAAATAAACATGTCTTCTAAAAACTGAAAAGAAAAGCCTGTGGAACCCCCATGATATAATGGAGGGTTACTGAAATCACAGCATTGATCCCAACATCCGGTTCTATGAACACTGTGCTTTTGAGAGAGGCACTTAACCCCTTGCTGTACTAGTGAGACTCTGTAATTAGTGTACTGTAAGTTGTTATGGATAATAAACTCCTGCTAAATGACATGTAACTGCCTGCTAAATGACAAGCAATTAGACAAGCAGTAAGAAAAAGGCAATTTAAAGAAGTTGTAAGGGTGGCCTCAGACTGCACTGTAGTTAACACTGTTTGCTCTGAAGCTCTCAGCCCTGTCATCTACCTCTGGGGTATCATGAAGTCATGAAAACTCTGACAAAGTTTGCTGCATTTCTTCCACAAAGTGATGGTGGTTCAATGGTGAAATTCTTAATTAACTTAAAAGAGGCCTTAAGAGAGATACCTCAGCTTTTTAGTAGTCCAATAGCAGTGTCTTAGGGCCAGATTTAGGGCACTGAAGAAATACCTGGTTGTGCAAAAAATGGTTGTCAAGCACCCAGTTAAAGTCTTGTGCACCCAGTTAAAGTCTTGTGCAAAACATTACAGCACAAAGAGAACTGCATTACTATACTTTATATATCCTAAATGAAAGTATTTCTATAGAAAGGCTAGTAAATTAGTTTAACAACATTCAACTCAGGTTTCAGATCACAAGTGGACTAAATCCAGGTGTAAACCGGGGCCAAAATGCTTTATGATGTTATCTCCTACTACGCCGTGTGACTACGCCGCGTTTAGTGTGTGAAAACACAAGCAGAATGAAATCCTTCGTAAAACCACTCTTACTTGATTCTGTGTGAATGACTATGTTCTGCTTGTGTTTCATGAATGAGCAAAATTCAAAATGTCATGTTTAATATGTAATTAAAAATCAAGTATAATTGGTAAAAAACAACAGGACTACTCTGTGCTTTATTGACATATACAAAACCCAATATTAACTCTGTAATATATATATAAATATATGTCTTGATATATATCATATCATTTCAGAGTGTGTATGTGAAATTTTAGCTCAAAATACCTAACAGATCATTTTTTACAGCATGTTTAAATTGTCACTTTTTGGGGCTTTTCCCTTTAAATGCAAATGAGCTGCTGCTGCCGGCCCAGAGGGCGTAGCCTCACGAGCTCGTGCTCAGTGGCAGGACAATCTTATCTCATGGAATGATAATATCAGAACAGAAACTCTCAGTAGCGGTGTTCATTTTGACCCAAAGTTGGACAATAATGCCTACAGAGCCAGAGAATGTATGGCGATATAACAGGTATAGTTTAGTTTAATTACGGTTATAGCTTATTTGTCATCTGCTTTTATCCACTATTAGTCTGTTGCCTGTTGTAGCGGACCACGTCCGAATGAGCGAATTAAACAAAAAAACTCATTACAACTAACAGTAAACAAATATATATACAACTTTTCAGGGGGTGCTTAATAAACTGGTAAACTTTATATCAGTAAAACGACTCGATGAGCTGTCATAAAGTGCGCACTCTCACTTTCATTTCTGCCTATCTCTGTAGACTGTAAGCTGGATCACGGTTGGTACAGATCCATCTTCGAGTAACAACGAGAGTAAATGAAGACTGCTGTGTTCATTTTTACATCTTCTAACAAAACACCTCAATCGCTTAGGAGACATTCTTGTTTACCAGCTACTCCAGCGTCAAAACAATGGTGGCCTGTGCCGCTACAGCTCACTCTATATGCTCGGGTCTATATGCTCATACGGCAGTGTCAGTCAACAGTCATGGGAGGGGCTTGTGCAAATGTACGTCACATTGCCCCGAATCTGAGAATGGGTTGTTCTGAGACTGCTTATGATTTATGGGGATTTAAAAAAAAAAAGCACTGGGTGCCCTCTCATTATGTGGTTGTGTAAACACACTTTCAACACACATTTATGTTCAAACACCATGTAAAAGTAAATTTTGCATAATAGGTGCCCTTTAAGGCCCATTCACACCAAGGACAATAACTATATTAATAACTTATAAAGTTTTCAGTTTCACATGATCCTTCAGTCATTCTGATATGCTGATTTGGTGTGCAAAAAACATTTCATGTTGAAAAGAGTTATGCTGCTTAATATTTTTTTATATTATAAATGTCTTTATTTTCACTTGTGTCAATTTCTTTAAAAAAAAAACAAACAAAACAAACCAAAACAAAACAAAAAAATCCTTACTGAACCAAACTTTTAAACAGTATTGTACAATTAATAGATTTTTTAAAAAACGAGACAACAGAGGCGGCTTTTGCTTCAGTAAGCATTGACCTTCAGTTTGAGTTCAATGGTAGGCTGAATCCTGAAAATACCTGAGGGACATTTGGTATTTCCACCACAGAATATATAATGGGGCAAATGGGACTCAGTCGTGCCAGTCGTGCCCCCCCCCCAAAAAAAATGTAATGAGTGAGTAGGAACGCGTGAGAGTTAACACGAACAGATGAAATAAGTACAAAATTCTCACTTATTAAAGATGTGATTGGGCTAGCCCAGTGTCAATCAAGAAAAGAACCAATGGGCCGCTGATCTACGTGTTTCATCAGGTGTCAGAAAAAAAAAACTAGCGCTGACTTTATTTTGACCAATGCATTACACACTAATTACGCACTGTCTAACCCAGCGCCGCCAAATAAGCAAAACAAAACGCATGGGCCGCCGATGTACGAGTTTTATGGGCCGTTAAGACAAAAAAACAAAACAAAAAAGTATGAGATGTGTCGGCCCAAAAAGCACGTCGGCCCACCCGGAATCTCCCGGTAGTCCTGATGGCATTAGCCTACATGACTGGACGTCACTCAAAACAAAATCCTACCTGTAGCCTTTCACCATCCACTTATTTAGCTGCTGTCGCATCAGTTGACATGCCATCTCATTTCCCCTCTTTTTTTCCCTATTTTTAGCCCCCGACATCTTTTTTGCGTTATCCATCTTTTTCGACGACAACTCACTGTTACTCACTGTTAAGAGGCGACAACTGTTACTCGTTCCTGCCATAGACAGTATATAAACTGGACACAGCGACCCCATTGGATTCAACGGAGGAAAGTGAAGTCAATTAGAAGCACTAACTTCCTGATGGTCGAGCACTGCGCAGACTCAAACTGAGCTTGATGACGTAGATGTGACGTGAGCAACCTGTCTGTCTTCTAGTAGCTGTGCCAAGAGAAATCTGAATCATTCCCTTCCGAAACTTGCAGAGACGGAGAGCGTGAGTAGGAGCTGTCCATGAGCTAGGAGCAGGAGAAACTTTTGCTAAGTATTCTGATTAATTACTTTGCCATTTTGCCTCCACGTCCCCCCGATTGCGCGCGGGCTTCTCCTCCTGTCCATACGGTAATCTCTCTACTGTGCGACAGAGAGTCGCGTGGGTATGACGCAATCGTTAGCCTATTTTTACAAAAACTGCTTCTACGGGGCCATAACGTAAGATACAAGGTAATGGAGCCTTTTATACATTTTCGTGTTTCTTTAGAAATAAATAATGGACAAATGGAGTCTTTAAACGCCTCAGATGTAAAGTTATTCGCTGTCAAAGTGACGCCAAAATGAATGGGAGTCAATGGAATGCTAACAGCAGGTGATGGTCTGCTAATCAATGGCGGCGCCCGGAGAAGCTTCAACATAATATGAAACGCTGCCCCCCTGGTTCCTGGCTTGAAATCGCTGGTCTTTATGATGTCACAAACTACCTTGTAACCAATCACGTCAACGTGTGATCATTAACGAGTGGATCTCTGAGCTGGTGTGAGTGAGTGGAAGTGGGGCTAATTTACATATTCATAGAATCGCGTATACTAAACGAGGCAAGGATGTAGTTACATTCAAGCTATTTTAAGGCATGAAGAATTTTCTTTCAAGGAAAAAACATTTAAATATGTCATTTTGGTGATCAAAGGTGAGTTTTAAGGGGCAAAATGATTGACTACAGGAGGACTTTAACAAATGCAACTTTTGATTTTAAAAATCTATTATATCTACAGACAGTGTATATCTTTATTCTGACAGTATTAAGACAGCGTGTGTGATAAAGAGTGTCATTCCCCATTTAAATGTTCAGATATGCCACCACCAGATACATAGATTTAAATAATGTATTATACAGATCCATCAGGCTTAGATTGAATCTCATACTTGACTGAAAGTTTAACAGCTCCTAGGTTCAGGTCTGTGTTATGTTTCTGTCTGTGCATCAGTAATGTTATAAAACTGAGCAGACTCCACACCAGCCCGTCATGTTTGCCTTACGGCGCCAGGCACACTTACTCATACACCTGTCAGTACCTTGGGAAACACATTAGCGTGAGTGTGTGTGTGCGCCTGTTTGTGCTGAGTTGGCCTGACAGAGAGCAAAAATGCTGGAAATGATTGGAGTTGAGAGGGAGACAAAAAGGCAAACAGGCCATCTGCTGGTTGAGAGAGAGAGATGGAGAGAGTGTGAGAAAGAGATCCTGAGAGAGAAAGATGGGGAGAGACAGTGAACGTGAGAGAGAAGGGAGAGAGAAGGAGATTAAATAAAATAGAGGGATGCGGGTGGCTGGCAGGTTATCCGAAGCGTGTCAGAAACACTCTCGCCGAGTGTCTTTCATTTTCAGCCTGCAAGCCGCACTCAGGCTAGCTGTTGTGATTCTGGTTGCCTTGTAGCTGTGCTTTTTTTCTGAGTGGTCTAAATCAGTGATTTTCAACTGGTGGGTCGCCACTTAAAAATGGGTCACAGGTCTGTAATACTTAGAGAAAGCTATCCTTTGGTATTCCCATTCATCTTGATGAGCGTGGGCGGCATGATAGGTGCGCTTTGGTTTTGTTACGAGTATACCCCGTTCTGTTGTTTTCATTGTGTTTTTGGTTCCGTCCAGTGACCTAGGGGCTGTTTACACGACACCGTTTTAAACTAAAAAGTAAAACATAAACGTAAAACACAAAGTTTTGAAAACGGATTTCAAAGTGCAAGTTTTTGAAACGGTCTCCATGTAAACAACAAAAACGCGAATCTCTGAAGACGATGACGTCATGCACATGCGTATTACGTGTCCTGAATGTTTTTTTTTTTTTTGGTAATTTCTGTCAGTAATTCAGAGCTGCAATCTGCTTTCTGAATCAGAAAATGTAATATCACACATAAAATCTGCTGCATTTTGAAATTTACTCTGCAAAAAAATTAAAAGCTTGTTTAAATTATTACAGAAACATCTGGTCTGCAGCCAACCACGAGAGAAACTAGAGCAGGGGTGCCCAATCCTGCTCCTGCAAATCGACTGTCCTGCACAGTTCATCTCCAACCCTAATCAAACACACCTGCCTTTAACCCTCTGAGGTCGGCAAACGCGCCGTATTTTCTTCACATTGTAGCACTATAAACTTAAATTACTCCATCATTTATGGTCATACAGAAAAAAGAAATATAAAAAAAGAATCTGTGATATTTTTACTTTTGTAGGTGTCCACTTACAATCAAATCAAAACATTCTGCTTTTGTAAAATAAAGAAAATAAACAGGGTGTCACATTTTCAAGTGATCCTGAAGACCTTAATTGGTTGCTTCAGGTGTGTTTGATTAGGGTTGGAGATGAACTGTGCAGGACAGTTGATCGGCAGGAGCAGGATTGGGCACCCCAGAACTAGAGGATTCCATTTGTTAACTTTTTGTGCAAGATGCAGTAAGCACTGAATATTTCACAGAAATATGTTGCAAACTTTAAAACATAACTTTGACCACTTGCAGTTTAACTTAAGATATGATGCCACAAACTTCACTAACTCTGGCTAATCCTGCAACTACTTATTTCATTTTAGAAGGAATTTAACGATGGTAACTTATAAACAAATACAAAAACACTTGGAAAGTCAATGACCTAACAGTCAAATAATATACTGGGACAAACTTCCGTTCCCCCATAATAATAAAATAAATTAATTGCAAAACTCATGTTGCCTGCAAAGAACAATCTTACGTGATCAAATGTCACATTTTAGCTCCCATGAGAAAATAGCTTATAAATAATACTAAATTATGTTTGTTTTGTTTTTTGAAATTGTAAAAAGGCAGAAAGTATTTTATATATATATATATATATATATATATACAGGTGCTGGTCATATAATTAGAATATCATCAAAAAGTTGATTTATTTCAGTAATTCCTTTAAAAAAGTGAAACTTGTATATTATATAGACTCATTACATGCAAAGTGAGATATCTCAAGCCTTTATTTGTTATAATTTTTATGATTATGGCTTACAGCTTGTGAAAACCACAAAATCAAAATCTCAGAAAATTAGAATATTACATGAAATCACACAGTAATTACACAGTGATACCATGGTAATTGAACCAGGTTTTGGTTCTTTTGGCAGTGTGGGCCGGTACAAATCCTGTTGGAAAATGAAGGAAGCATCTCCATAAAGCTTGTCTGCTGAAGGAAGCATGAAGTGCTCTGGAAATGTCCTGGTAGACGGCTGCGTTGAGTGGACAGCACAGTGGACCAACACCAGCCGATGACATGGCTCCCCAAACCAACACAGACTGTGGAAACTTCACACTGGACTTCAAGCATCTTGGATTGTGTGCCTCTCCATTCTTCCTCCAGACTCTGGGACCTTGGTCTCCAAATGAGATGCAAAATTTGCTCTCATCAGAAAAGAGGACTTTGGTCCACTGTGCTTTATTAAATCCAGAGTCAATGCAGCCGTCTACCAGGACATTTTTAGAGCACTTCATGCTTCCTTCATTTTCCAGCAGGATTTGCACCGGCCCACACTGCCAAAAGAACCAAAACCTGGTTCAATGACCATGGTATCACTGTGTAATTACTGTGTGATTTCATGTAATATTCTAATTTTCTGAGATTTTGATTTCGTGGGTTTCATAAGCTGTAAGCCATAATCATCAAAATTATAACAAATAAAGGCTTGAGATATCTCACCTTGCATGTAATGAGTCTATATAATATACAAGTTTCACTTTTTTAACGGAATTACTGAAATAAATCAACTTTTTGATGATATTCTAATTTTATGACCAGCACCTGTATATATATATATATATATATATATATATATATATATTAGGGCTGTGAAAAGATTAATCGCATCCAAAATAAAAGTTTGTGTTTAAATAATATATGTGTGTGTACTGTGTATAATTAAATTTGTATATATAAATACACACACATGCATGTATATATTTAAGAAAAACGGTTAAAAAGTGTTATTTATATATATAAAAAATTATATTTATATATAATATAAATGATATATAAATATATACAGTATATGTATGCAAATATATCTTAAATATATACATGCATGATAAATATATACATGCAAAATAATTATACCAAGCACAAACACATATTATGTAAACAAACTTTTATTTTGGATGCGATTAATTGCGATTAATCTTTTCACAGCCCTAATATTATATATATATATATATATATATATATATATATATATATATATATATATATATATATATATACACATATATATATATACACACACACATATATATATATATATATATATATATATATATATATATATATATATATATATATATATATATACTGTAGTTAACATTTGAATTGGATCAAAAAGTGAATCAAAAAAGTTAATCAAAGTTGTCCTAAGACAAGAACGGGTATTGTTCAAAATTTGTGTAACTTTGATGAAAGGTATATATATATATTAGGGCTGCACGATATTGGAAAAAAATTACATTGCGATATTTTTTTTGGCAACGATATATATCGCGATATTGCGAGCCATCAATCCAGGCTAAAGTCAATAATTACCATTCCATGTTATTAATAATTTCACTATAAGCAAGCTTCATTACAAGTAACAAAAAGGCCACTTAATATTTTATTCCAGAAACATATTTCTCTCAGAATTCGGTGAACGTTCTACACAGGACCTAACGTTCTTCAGGTTCTAGGACCCGACAAATTATGTTTTCTGTGCTGATTCAGTGACGCGTTCATGTAAACGGCACCTAGAACCAGCAAAAGTAATGATTAATAATATGTAAAATACTACAATGAGACATTTTAATTGTTTATTAATAAACAAGTGTTTTCTGTTGACAATACTGACTCGCGATCTTCGCAGCAGTGATCGGGAGAAATGCACTTTTCATACAGATTTTTTTTTTTAATGGTTCTGTTTAAAAGTAGAGATTTCTGTACATAATAGTTATATTTCTATTTTTTTTACTATTATTATTATTATTTTTAGGTGTGTGAGGCGAGTAGGCTACCTTTTATGCTTAGTTTCGGTTCATAAATGATAGCTTAATCTCCAGTTCAGGCGCTGGCTGCTATATTTAATTTTTATTTATTAGGCTAAATCCAGGAAATTGTATAATGAAATACTGATTAAAATTAAGATACAATTAATACAAAACGAAATTCGTTTTAAAGAAAGGCTTTGTGATTTCTGTTTGAGGTCTCTGTTAAAGTTTTAAAGCAGTCTTTTAGTGCGGCTTTCATAACGGTCGCGTCCGTAATGTCACGTAACATTGTTTTTTCCTCATAAATGCGAACACGAAAAATAAACGACTTTTTAAAAAAAAGACAACCATCCACAACTTTATAATACTTCAGCAAAGTAGCCTACCTCTTTTTGGTCAACATCCTCCTTTTTGTAGACGAAATAGGCTAGTAGTAGTCCTAAATAGCTGATTTTGACTTTTTTTGCGGCGGATCCTCTTCGTCGCGCATTTTTAGCTATAGGATTGCCTGTGAATGTTGGCTGTGAGCGGTGAGATACAACAAACTCGTGTTTACTGTGTGCTACCCTGGTGCTACCGTTCTCTTACACTATGGTACTAACGTTACCCTTCACATCGCATGTTCCGGCGATGTCCGGCGATGGCGCTCATTCGCACATCGCGATGTCGATGTTAAAACAGAATATCGTTCAGCCCTAATATATATATATATATATATATATATATATATATATATATATATATATATATATATATATATTATATATATACAGTATATATATATATATATATATATATATATATATATATACAGTATATATATATGAAATTGCATGTACCTTGCAATAAACAGAGCTGTTGTTTGTTTTGCTGAACTCAAAATCAGCCTCAATTTCTTGTTTCTCCAGTGAAGAGTTACTAGAAACTGTGTTAATTTAGTTTCATAGGAAGTGTAGAGTTAGTAAACTTTGAATCAGATTTGTTTCCAGGCCAAACATTAAAAATAACTGCAATCAAGTTTTGGCTCTGATATACAGAGAAAGATTTGCCAAAAATATTCAATGAAAGATAAACTGACTGTCCTGAAATGTAGTTTTATCCTGAAATTTTCAATTAAAAAAGATTCACTTTAGTTATAGAAAAGGAGAATATGCAATACTATTTAAACATTATTGAACTAAAATATAGTACATTAATTTCATTGAAATAAAAACAATTAATTAGTCATTGAGTTGCCTGAATTAATCAGTTAATTAATTAATTTGGTCTTAAAGGGATGATTCACCTGATCTTGAAGGGTGTTTAAACTTGGATATTTTAGTCAATAAAATGAAAGCCAAAGAGGTTCATTGGCTTTGACTTCCATTGAATAGGGAAGAGAAAAAAACCCTGATATTTTTCAATCTTTTGTGTTCCACAGAGGAAAGAGAGTCAAGGTTTGTAATGACATGAGGGTGAAAAAAGATGACAGAAATAATATTTTGGGCAACCCATCTCTTTAAGGAAGCCCTGAATAATTTACTGTATATACCGTGTCTAACAGCTCAGCATAAAGCACTGGCGCAAAAAAAAGAAAATAAAAAAGATATCACAAAAAACTAGGAGGACAATTGTCGACCATTGCTTTTATAGAACGAAGCTGTCATGTTGTGCATACAGCACTCTAAACCAGAACTGACAGCAGTATTCTGAAGCTGTGTGAACGTTCCCAGCGAGAGAACACAAAAAAGAGTGTTACCGCACTTGAATTACTGCTTGAAAAACATATACAACTGTAGGGAGTTTGCCTTTCCACTTCAGTCACATTTGGCCTCCAACATTCCTCCCAGCATGCTCCAGGCATCCAGTAGTGCACAGCACAAGGTCTTAGGGGAGCTCATTGTGTTGGTTATGTGGAGCTCCACTCCACAGACAGATTCATTAGCCAGTTCCTGGATATAAAAAAGGACCGTCCTGTCACTGAGGCCCATTGCCAAATTTCCATTTTAATTGCAGAGAGGGAAAGAGAGAGACAGAAGGAGAGTAAGTGCGATCCTATTAAATGCTCTGGGGTAGAGAGGTCGGTACACATGAACAACAAATTAATCATCTTCTTAATGCTCGGCAAAAGCCAAGACTTCTCCCTTCCAAAACAAAAGGTGGAGTGTGTCCTTCACGCCCTCTCCCGCTATTAACAGTGAAGATGAATGCAATTTTAGAGTCTCAGACATGGGCGGCTCACAAGTACGGAAGAAAAACAAGCATGAAACATTACACGGCCAAACATTTCAGAAACTGTTTGCTCCAAATCCAATATTGATTTTTTCAGTTCGCTGTGAGAATGAAGCTATTGATTAAAAACACGAAGGGAGAGAAGAAACACAGCTGTCATTAGGAAATAAGAGAAACTCTTAATGGAGAGGCAGAGGCAGTTTAAGGAAGTACTGAAAGAAATTAAATTCACCGATGCAGAAAGTTATGGGTGCGAAACCAACTGCAGTCTAAACCTGCTTCAACATATGAATGCCCTGTGCCAGTTATGGAAGATGATACAAATTCAACCCAGGGCCGTGTCATCTGTGACGGAGACATCTGTTGTTGATGAACAACATAATTACTTACAGTCTAGGCAAAAATAAAGCTTTGCAAAACAACATATTTGAGCACAGATTAAAGACTGTCAAGGAGCCTTTATCGCAGTTATGTGTAAAGTGCCTCTGTCTCTGGAAGATATATCTTTACTCTTTATTTTCTTTCACTCTTTCTCTTTTAATCTCCCTTATATGCATTTGATCTTTTTCTATTTCACACTTCTGTGTTAGCTTAAATTACATTAAACAGATAAATATAGGGATGAACAAATAAAAAATAAATAATACAATTCAGGAAGATACAGAAAAATAACTGATAAATGGGCAATATTTAATTTATACACCATATATATATTTGTGTGTGTATTTTTCAGCTTTAGTCATTTTAAACTGAAACAACATAAAGACACACATTGCAAATATCAAGACAACAACTACCCCAAGAAATAAATGAAAAAAAAGCTAAGGAATAGAGAATAGTGCTAGAAATGCCAAAGTCATGGGTTCAGTTCTGAATGCAAAGCAAGTCCCTTTGGATGAAAACATCTGCCAAATCCATAGAAGTAAATGAAGAATATTATATACCGCCTTTAAGAATTTTAAGAATATTCTTAAAAATAAAACATTGTCCCATTTTTTTTTTTAACCTTTTGATCTTTAAAAGCTAAAAGAGAAGCAATCAGGATTTGCAAAGACACTCTTGATGAGCAGTAGCATTTTGGATGAAAGCATTTTTCCTGACAGGCCCCTTCAGGGTTTTTGACCTAAGACTCTGAATCTCCTTGACAAAGGAGGGTTTAACTCTTAAGCATTACTAATCTCTAGGGCAGACTGGAATCACAGCCTCTTCCAACAGCAGTACATCACTGAAAAATGAAGGTGTCGATTCAAGTCAGACCGATGAAAATGCGCGTGAATGCATTATGGAGTAGGCATGTGACGGTAAATTTTCATGTTGCGATAATTGCTAAAGCTTTTATCACGGTATACAGTATTATCGTGATATTGAAATAAGTTGCAAAAAAGTGTAGTCATCTTATAACAGGTTTAATAACTTTTTTCTTATATAAAAAACTGAACATTAAAATACAATAAAGCAATACACAAAACAATTTTTTTCCCCAAAAAGATTAAAGTGCAAAAGAATTATAAAGAACAAGGTATCACTTTACAATAAGTATATTAGTTAAATCTTTACAATAAGTAAATTGCTGTTATTCAGGTTAACACTTTATTTTACAGTGTGCTTGTTACATATGTTACATACTATATAGTAATAACAGTAAATTATGCATAATTACTAACCCTAACCCTATAAGAAGTATATTATGTTAATAATTGTTACTCAGTACTTAAATGTGTAATTACATGGTAACAAAGACACCTTGTAATAAAGTAATTATGTAATTAATAAAGTAATTATTATATGAATGCATAGACAGACTTTTTTTAAGGGTTAGCAATTTAAATCACTCTCAAATTTAGCATACTGGTCTGAAGGTTTAGTGGATTTCCCACTTTTCTGAGATCATGCAGGTTCAAGACCCATTTAGAGATCAGGAACAAGCTGGTTTTATATTAGGTATTTTTATTACTTACTATTTACATGATTGAGCAAAATACATACATACATGCATACATACATCACATTATGAAATAAATGTTTTTCTCCAAAACACGTTGGCCACAATTATTGATACCTCTATAATTTTTTTATGAATAAAATATCTCTGAAGTATATTTCCATTAATATTTACCTTTTTTTAGCACACCAGGGTGACTAGAAACATGAAATTGTCCAGCTATGACTTCTTGTTTCACAGGAGTTTATATATGAGGAAACACAAAGGCCAAATTCCCTTAATCATCCATCACAATGAAACCAAAGAATATAGTTCTGATGTGCAGCAAAAGATTGTTGAGCATCACAAAATAGAAAGTGGCTGTAAAAAAATAGCTAAAGAATTGAAAATCCCCATTTTGACCATCAGGGCAATAATTAAGAAGTTATAATCAACTAAAGATGTTACGAATCTGCCAGGAAGAGGACGTGTGTCCATATTGTCTTAATGGATGGTGAGGAGGAAAGTTTGAGTGGCCAAAGACTCTTCAATAACCACAGATGGAGAATTGCAGAGATTAGTTGAGTCTTGGGGTCAGAAAGCCTATTAAAAAAAAAAAATCAAACAACCCCTACATCCCCACATGTTGTTTGGGAGGGTTTCAAGAAAAATGCTCCTCGCTCATCCAAAAACAAACTCCAGCATATTCAGTGGTCAGACACGACTGGATCTTCAAACAACACAGGGTTCTGTGGTCAGATGAAACTAAAAAAAAAAAGAGCTTTTTGGCAGCAAACACGCTAGATGGGTTTGGTGCACACAAGGATAAAAAGTACCCCATGTGTACAATTTAATATACCATTAGATCTTTAATGTTGTGGGCATATTTTTCTGCTGGAGGTCCTGGACTTCTTATTCAGATACATGGCATTGTGGATTCTATCAAATATCAACAGATAAAAAATCAAAACCGGACGCCTTCTGCTAGAAATCTTATAATGTGCCGTGGCTGGATCTTCCTCAGGACAACGATCCAAAACAAACATCAAAATCAACACAAAAATGTGTTAGGGAGCACAAAAAGAAGCTTCTGCCATGACCGTCCCAGTTCCCTGACCTGATGAGTGGAGTGAACTGAAGAGAAGAAGCACCAACATGGATCTGGGAATCTGAAGGATCTAGAGATTCTGTATGGAGGAATGGTCTCTGACCTCTTGTCAGATGTTCTCCAAACTCATCAGGCATTATAGAAGAAGACTCAGAGCAGTTATCTTGGCAAAAGGAGATTGCAAAAAGGTATTTAATAAAAGGGTATCAATAATTGTGGCCAACGTGTTTTGGAGAAAAACATTTATTTCATAATGTGATTTCCCCCCCACTTTAATTTTTTTTTACTTAAATGAAAGGTTAGGATTTTGCCAATTTTTTGAATGAAAGATCAAAAGGATAAACGATGCAGATTCATTTTTTACAGCCATTTTTGATCATATTTACCAGGGGTATGATTAATTCTGAGCACAACTACAGTATATATATATATATATATATAATATATATATATATATACACACACATACATACATACATACATACATACATACATATATATATTTAATTTTATTATTATTTTTTTTTCAGACAGACAGCGTAATAGATTTGGTGGGCAAGCTATCAACAAGTCTATCAACTGAAGTTGTTTGAATACTAAATATTTACAACACAATGTTCCAGTTGTGCTTATAAATATACACATTACTTATCAATAAACATGGAAATCACAAAACTTAATGACCCGAAAACATTTTAAATAGAGTTTCACCTGAACATTACTTACTTATTCATCTTTTACCACAAAAGTTAACAATGTGCATGTCTCTTATCTGCGCTGAATAAATATAATGTACTGTACATTAAATCCATTAACAGTGTGTGTCCACATAGTAATTACACACACTGACCAATCAGGCCTTCATGAGAGGACTATGATATACACTCTTATCTTTTCTGAGCAGATAGAGCTCAGGTACAGTCAAAACATAGAGTGATATTAAGACTGCTAATGGATCGATTGATTGATAAAAGGTTTATGACCCCTGGACTACAAGACTATTGAACCAGCCCTATCGGCTAATGGCTCTTTCCCAGACTCTCTTTAACTAATATTGGCTAAACAGACAATGAAACTTTGACTGCAATGTACAGTACTGATGGAGAAAGCTTGTCAGTAACCAAGATCAAACACTAATGAATTCTTTCCTGCATCAAAAACACAAGGCACATCCAATTCAATTAATATCTGGGCAACAAATTCAGATGTGTTAATTTAGTGTGACTAAATAATAAAAATTAAACAATGATTAAATTAAATATATTTATCAATAATTTGCTAGTAATTAATTAAAATAACTAATAATAATAACAACAAATACATATTTAAAAAAAATAAATAAACATGACAAAGTATCCTCGAAATGCAAGACAAGGTGAACATAAATGTCAAGGGACTTTTCTCAGCAAATACTGATGTGTGATTAACTACTGTAATTGATTAACTATTGTAATTGGCATATCATGTAATTCATTCAGTTAAAATTATATTATTAAATAAAGATGAGTATGATTGGCCAAAAGTCAATTAGCTCTTACCATTGATAGGAAAACAATATTACTGGAAACTTAGCTTTGCAAAAGGACATAAATGACAAGAACAGTTTCCCCATCATCCTTCCATAAAAAGCAACAGAATATGTCTATATGTTTCATAATGTTCGCAAATATTCTGTCAACCTCTTCTTTTCCTTTTCATTTATTTGAAATACGATCTTCTGTCACCTTGTACAAGCATATGTTGACTTGTTAACCTGCTGTGCCAGAGGGACAACAGAATGAGACACTATTTAGTTTCACCTGTCAGTCAAGAGAACATCTGGTTCGGATCTGGCTTGTGCAGCAGATAAATGTCTGTTTTACAGTAACATGCAGGATCAGCTGAACATGAGACAGGGCAAAGTCAAATATCTCTCAGAGCTGCAAAAGTGCTGAGTGGAAACAGGGAAAGGAATGAAGTCAAAAAGCTGCTAATATGGATAATAGACTGTGATCTGTGTATGCACTTTTCTAAGCATCGCCTTTCACCATCAATATTGGGCTTGACTGGGAAGAATCCAAATGGACGTGAAATGCCCTCCAAGGGCACTTTGACCTCAATGGACGACAAACGACTAAGGTCAAGGTTCAGATTAAGGACCAGTTAAGTAGGGTTTGTGAGTTTTGATTAAGTCTATTAAGAAATTGACATTTGTTAACCTAGAAATAAGGGTTAAGTGATGTAGTCAAGGATTAACTATAGGTCAAAAAGCACATTGAGTTCAGCTTTCAATTCAGTTCAGTTGACTGATGCCAGATTTGATCAAATAAATCAGAAGTGTGTGTTTCACTGTGGTCCGGAAAAAATAAATACACTGTTAAATATCGCAATGCCCAATTCCCACTGACTCCAGAACAGTAAAATCGCTACTTGTAAATGTGCGATGAACTGAAGCTCAACTTTGCTCTAAGCGCGGTTGAGCTCTGGGGCAGAGGTAGGATTTATGAGCAGAAAAAACATTCACAGATCATCGATCTAGGTGGTGTTTTGGACAGAGATAAGAGGTGACAGAAATCAGCACCCTGACACAACACTGATTAGAACCAAAGAGAAGAAACAAAACCCTGATTTTGGTTCTTCGAAGACCATGATTAGAACCATAGAGCCAAGTATTATGTTGAGCTTGCTCGATGCACTGCATAGGACTAGCTTTGATTAAAGTGTCCAAAACCTGTGAAAGATGACAGACCAAACAAATGAACCTCCCCCTTTCTACTGAAATCATAGATTTCACCATTCAGCTGCTTCAAAGTGAAATTGTGCCATTTGCTATCGATGCCAAGAAGAAATGCAAAAATAATGACCCAGGTTTCCAAAAGACTACATGTCTGCCACTGTCAGACAATGTGGAAATCCCCATTCAAAAACACTGCATTTTTTTAGGCAGACTTGTCCAACTGCTCAAACAAACAATGTTAGCTCTTCCAGGTAAATGCAAAAACAAAACAACAACAAGCCAAACAAAAGAACAATAACATCAAACCAAACCAATACGAAAGCAACAACCCAAACTGAAAGAATAAACAACAAACAACACAACAAATCCAACTAAACCAAAATAAACAATAAACCAAACCAAAATAAAATAAAACAATAAACAAAAAACTAAACTAAAACAATAAATAAATAAATAAAACATATGTACATCATCTCAAAAGATTGTGACACATATGGGACATGCATGCGTTTTGTGGTCAGCAATTTAAGAGTTCTCATTGTTCTGAATTAACCAAAGACTAAAGGTCTATCTGCAGGGAGGAAGAGAGAATCTGTGTAGAGAGCGTAAGCACTCTTTAACATCACCCACTTCTGTCTCATGATGAGCAAGACATGACAGACAGAAACAGAGAGGATCGTGTTTTGCTCGTGAGAGTTGGCACTGATGCCACTGTGGATTTGAACAGCTGAGATTGTTTTGATAAGAACAGTCCAGAGACAGGCAGCTCACAGAACAGATGTTTGGGTCCCTACTCTGTGGACTCCCTGATCGCTCCCACCACTCTCAGCTTCCTAACATCAAGCATATTTGGCCACAGTGCAGGGTGTAACTGATGCCTAGCCGAGAAGAGAGAGAGATGCGCTACCTCATATTGAAGCAGCTTCAGAAGAATGTTCTTTCTATATACACAACAATAAAGCTACTAGATAAGAGAATATTCAATAGCTGTCTTCCCATATGAAAACTACAAAATAAGTTTACACCAAAATCTTACAACAGCTAAACGTAATAAACCATTAGTTTTATTCAAAACAATTTATTTTTGAAATGTAAATAAAAAACTGACCATAACAAACTGAGCCTTGGTAATCTTAAGAAACATTTTAAAATCGTAAAAAAAAATGGTAGTGTACATTAAATAAAAATAAAAACTGTTCACACCTTGAATGTTTTAAGGTACGGTGGCTGAAAGAGCTCAACGCGCTGCAACTGAAGAAAACTAGCAAATTGAAAAAAACACCAGCAAATTAAGAAAACATCTTCATCAGTTTGATAACACGTGCTGCAAACACTCACAACACAACCAAATACAGAAATGTGCTGCAAATACTTACAACCGACATTCGATCAGGATGTTAAAATAAACAAAAAAAACTCACCTTTCAGGTCATCGACAACACCACTGACGAGTATACATTAAACAATAAGAGATCCCAGCCAGGTTCGTCACTTCAGGTCCCCCTGAAACATTTTGCTATTTGCTATTTGAAGTGTGCTTCTGTATTTGGTGTATGTGGTTGCGTTGTGAGTATTTGCAGCGCACATCTGTATTTGGTTGCGTTAGGAGCATTTTGCAGTGTGTTTCTGTATTTGGTTACATTGTGAGTATTTGCAGTGCATTTCTGTATTTGGTTGCATTGTAAGTATGTGCAGTGCTTTTCTATATTTGGCTGCATTGTGAGTATTGGCAGCGTGTTTCTGTATTTGGTTGCGTTGTGAGTATTTGCATCGCGTTTCTGTATTTAGTTGCATTTTAAGTATTTGCAGCATGTTTCTGTATTTGGTTGCGTTGTGAGTATTTGCAGCTTGTTTCTATATTTGGTTGCATTATGAAAATTTGCAGCATGCTTCTGTATTTGGTTGCGTTGTGAGTATTTGCAGTTTGTTTCTATATTTGGTTGCATTATGAGTAGGCAATTTGCAGCGTGTTTCTGTATTTGGTTGCGTTATGAGTATTTGCAGCGAGTTTCTGTATTTGGTTGCATTGTGAGTATTTGCAGCGAGTACCTGTATTTGGTTGCATTGTGAGTATTTGCAGCGAGTACCTGTATTTGGTTGCGTTGTATTTGCAGTGAGTTTCTGTATTTATTTGCATTGTGAGTATTTGCAGCACACGTGTTGTCAAACTGATGAAGATGTTTTCTTAATTTTCTGGTGTTTTTTCTATTTATATGTCCTATATCTCGGCCACCATATTAGAGCCTGTGAATGTGTACACGAGTTTGTGCATGTGTGTGAATACTAATCGTCTTTACCCAGTCAGACAGCTCATAAGTGTCATAAATAGTCGTTATCTTCACACCACCCACTGGAGGTAAATACAGCACATTAAAACATTACATATTAAATTGATTCATTTCTCCCAGCATTATAAAAACACTGAGCTGTTATCGATCAGTCCACATACAGAGAGAGATATGTTTTGGCGTAGTGCAGGTGCTCTGGGTTGCGGCTTCATCAGCTTTACTACATTGTATGGACATTATATGGATGGAAGATTTATGCTAATAGCTCACCTCTTTGTTTTATAATGCAGCAAGGTCATAGGCTGCTGCAATCAGATGTGACACAATAGCATATCTAAGGAATGGCAGCCAATGATTTGTCTGCTTGTTATTACTAAGCATGTTGTTAGATCTTATAGTGGAACACTTCCATAAAATCTATCAATAATTTAACACTCTTGATTTAAGACTCGATCAAGCAGTTATCAACTACTGAGCTGAGCTATAAGGGGCTTATTTGTGGATTCCATTAGGCTAAATAGTAGGACTGTCCCGACCAAAGATTTTTCTATTCGACTAGTAGTTGTTTATTTAAGCCATTGTTTGACTAGTAGCATGATTATGGCAAAAGTAATGATTATGAATGTGTCAGAAAAAACAGCAGTGAGACTGTCTGAACATCTTAATGATTTAGTGTTTTCTGAGTCACTTCTTTGCAGTTGATGACACTGACTTGTCATCCTTACAGTATAGTGGATGTGCCTATAGAGAGAAAGGCACTTTAAGTTATATGTCATGCAGTAAGCGAGGTACTAATTTAGCTTCCACACTCCACACAAACACTTGGATATGCGCCTAATAATAGCACACATTCATCTAGGTTAACATTAGAGCTGGCAGCCATATAAAGAGACCAACGTAAGGCTACTACTATCTTGTTTGAAATGATAAGCCTGCATGTTTCTCGAAATTATCCCACACTTTTTATTTTCTGCCCGACATAATTACCACATTATTTTTATTTTTTGACCAACCAACCAATTAAAACTCGGTTGACCATGCCTCCTCTCATTTAGTCGATTATTAGGGGAAGCCCTACTAAATAAGGTCTCAAATAATAATAATAATAAAAAAATATATATAAATAAAGTAATATATATATATATATATATATATATATATATATATATATATATATATATATATATATATATATATATATATTTATTTATTTATTTTTTTTTTTTTTTTTGTAGTTAAATATAAAATAATTTAAATAACAGTTTTTCAATGCAGCAGATGTTGTATGCACCTGAAGAGTTCTGGAGGTAACAGTGAGGACACCTCAGTCAATGAAAGTTTCTCACACACTTCAGTCCAGATCTTGAGCACAGCAGGTCTAGCACACTTCTAGCACTCAGTATGTTCTTCCAGCAATTAGCAGTGTTATGGTAGGATTCAAATTATCTTGCAACCATTAAAAAAAAGTCTAAGAGGCTTAGGCGTATTTTGAAAGCATATCCAGATTTCCATGCATATGTTCCCAGAGCTCTTTTCCAAAACACACAACCAACAAAACTGCACAATGTAAAGAAGCTGTCAAATAAATAACAGACCGCCAAACATTTGTTTGACTTGTATACAAGGTCAATGATTGCAGATGGAATTTAAAAGATTCTTGAAAAAGTCTGCGTCTTTGAAAAGAACTGAGAGAAGTTTAAACAGGGCCGATTAGAGGAAGAAATCTCATCACATATCATTAAAATAAATCGAAACAATTCAGCTGGCATGCTATAAAATATACTTCAATCACAGCCTGGTTAAATCAGGTAAAAAGAATATCTCTGAGAGTAAAGTAGATATCAAGTAATTCATCTTTGAATTGGTGTGATCTCTTATAACACATACCAAAGAAATTAAACATTGTGAAAAGAAAGATAGTGTAAAATGATCAACTGCTGTCTTTATCTCTGTGGAAAGTAGGCTACTTTGACAACAAACATTTCCATTCTAACTGCTACAGAAATGCTCAGGGCTAGTGAAAGCATCCATCCGCAGCCTGTGCTTACCCATCAACTTAGGCATGAAATGTGATGATGGCCCTGCTCTTTGGCCTTGCTGCTTAATGAGCGAATATTCACCCATATATTATGCAATTATGCTAAATGAAGACTACACTGTTACACCAGATGTTGTTTAATCAACCTCTGAATGAGGAAATTGCTGCAAATTCACGATTTCCACTCTCTTCTATTAAAAAAGCAAACAAACAAAAAACAGTAGACTGTAGAAAGTATTGTGGGAAAATAGATAAACTCAAGTAATGCAACATCACATTGTGCAAGTTCTGAAGGGTTCAAAATATTTTGAGGCAATGCAGTGACAGGAAAAATGTAATTTGAGACATGGGGCCCTATTTTAACGATCTGAAACACAAGTGTCAAGCGCAAAGCGCAAGTAACTTTGTGGGCGGGTCTTGGGCGCTGTTGCTATTTTCCCGGCGGGATAAATGACTCTTGCGCCCGATGCAAATCTAAAAGGGGTTGGTCTGAAGTAGCTTCATTATTCATAGGTGTGGTTTGGGCGTAACATGAAATAAACCAATCAGAGCGACATCTCACATTCCCTTTAAGAGCAGGCACGCTTGTTCCTATTCGGATTCCTATTATAACGGCGGATTTGCCAGGCGCGCGCGAGGAGCGGTTCACAGCCGAGGAGACCGAGATCTATCTATCTATCGTAATAATGTATGATTTGCAAAAATGATAACGGCTGCGTCTGTGTGTAGATGAGAGAATCAAAGTGTATGCGCGTTGTGCACACGCTACATTGATTAAGGCCAAGCATGACTTAAAATAGCATATGAATAACATGGGCAACGCGCCACTGACTTTAAACTGTTTTTTTTCGGTCAGTGGCGGAATTGTTTTCTAAACCTGTAAAATAGCATGAGGGAACCTTTGCGCCGGAACACACCTCCTCTTTGCGCTGAACCGCTCCCGCGAGCGCAAGTGTATTTCTTAGTTAACCGACGTGCGTCTGTGGAGGGAAAAGTCCGCTTTGCGCGGGTGCAAAATAGGAATGATACATGCGTCGGTGTACAAAGTCAATTGCGCTGGGTGCAAGATAGGGCCCATGGTCTGGTAGGTACTGCACATGTACGAGAGATGTACGAGAGACCCAAGTTGTAGCCTGACCGACCCAGGGTCCTTTCCTGATCCTCAAACCACCTTCTCTGCATTATCTACAGTCACTTCTATCACTTCTACTACCCTGTCCTCTCCAAGACACACATACATAGGAAAAAAATTGTTTGATGAATAAATTCACAGTAGCACACATTTGATACAGATTTGCATGTGTGTTAGAGTGCAGCTTATTCGTGTGAACAGAGTTTCTTGTGTGCTTTTTGTGTGTGTGTGTGTGAGGTTAATTTAGGGCTGCACAATTAACCAAAATTAAACCGAAATCGCAAAGTTTTAATTAAATAAGTATATGCTCAGTGAGTTTCAGGGTGAAGCACAGCACTGAGGTCAGAGCGGATCGATCGGCTATGTCGGCTATGTCGATTAGTATTTCATTATAAATATATTTTATTCTTATGAAATAACCGAGATGTCTAGAAGAACACATGTGGTTGTGTTCTTCTAGACATAAATGGTTTATCTGCAGATAAACCATTTATTGTCGCAATTGTATGTTTATTGTCTTCATGTTTCAGTCAACATGTCTCTATCTGTGTTTTATTCAGCTACAGTGATATCTGGATGCCTTTGGCCATAAAAGGGATTTCCTGAAACGTCATAAGTTTTATGAATTCTATAAAGTCTCACTTCTGGACTTTCTGCGTGAGGGCGCCCTCTGGCTACGAGAATAAATGAAACAGACAATACATTACTGTACATGTGTGTACTCGCTTATGCTCACTACACCCTATTTTGGGTAAAAAAGGGGAAAAAATACTTTTCTTAAAAGAAATTTAAAATAAACAAACATATGCGAATCCATACGTTTTTCTCCAGTGTAGAGAAGTGTACAGGAGGATTTTTTTCTCAATTAAGAAATTACCATCACAGATTTTTATCATAATAATTTAATATTTTATAATAAATCTTCAGACCTTTCTAATGATTTATAGGTAAATGAAGCAGTATTTTGAAGTGCTCAACCAAAACGGATGCATGTTGTTTGGATTGTGATTAGTCATATTGGGTTATGTAAAGAAAAATGTGTGTGTATTACATACATAATACATAATACAATCCATTCCATCTGCTGTTTCACAAATGTAGGTAAATGACTAACCAAATATCTACAAGCCAACAATGGAAGGTACCCACCTCCACCTGGCCCTGCAGAAGCTCCTCCTCTTCCTCTGGAGCATCGAGTGCCACTATAACAGAGGCAAACGGACGGCTGGCCATCTGCTGGCGCTCTCGCATTAGCTGCTGTAAAAAGAAAAAACAACAGTGTTCAGTTGCATAAAATTGTTACATAAACGTTCTGAAGAAGCATTGTAATTTTACTTAAATTCCTTGTGTTGACTTAATGCAAGGAATATTTGAAATATGTGTGTAATATTTTTCAATTTGATTTGAGTCACTCGCAGCTGTATCACTCAAATCAGTGAGGTTCTTGTTCCAAACTGTGGTATGCATTATCACTTTCTCTAGTCTGTGCCAAGAGGACAGACATGAGACTGAGAGGAAGTCAAGGTGAAGGGTGGCAGGGTGTCCGTGAGTTGATTCATAGGAGAATCACAGTGATGATTGTTAAAGTACGCCAGGCTATGTGTAAAAGTGTGTGTCATGGTCAAGAGACAAAGAAACTCACTAGTAGAGCATGGATGGTTTATGTTCCCTGACAAGTCCTTCATGAAGTGAGAAGGACACTGTGGCATCTCTCGCCTGAGCTTGTAAATGGCCCATAAAACGCATAATTAACCTCCACATGTAGTAAACAATGCTTGTCTGGGACGAGTGATGTTGAATGTTTGTATGTGTGTATGAAACCAATAGCCTAAGTTTAAAATAACTACACATGCATGCATACTATAGAAGATATAAGAATGTTCTATTGAATGACAACAGTCAACAATAAAGATCCTTTCAGAACATCAAGTCTGGAAACTGGGGAAGCATCTGCGGTAGCTTTTATATCACAGAAAAGAGCAAATGAAAACTGATATATGAGAGAAAATACTAGATACACTCAGAATTGCTTTTTATCACATGAACTCGCACACTCTTTATGCTGCGTGCACAGTATCACACACAACCCCATTTCCACAAATGGTATAAACTGCAGTCCTTATGTGAGCTGCGAGTTTCTAAATGGGAATGACTTACATTATATGTAGCAAAACACCAATAAAACGATATGAACTCACATACAAACACAGCCAGAGATATTTAACCAATTCTGTGTGTAAGTAGGAGACACACCGAGGTAGGTATGCTTTCAGTGTCTCCCCATGTATTTAAAAACAAATCATGAATGAGGAATATGACGACTACTGTAGTACCACCCTTAACATCACAGCAATTGAATGGAATTATTCTTGCCGGATTCCTTCGATTCCTTCCTGACAACAATACAAATAATAAAACATGTTTAATTGTAAGAATGGATGTAAGGAAATAATGCTTAGTACAGAAAATGTCTTGATACTACACAGGATTTAATGGACAGTAAGTTTGGTCATTGTCACAGAATAAACCTGCTGATAAAAGGATCATCCTGAAGAGGTTTCTTCAGTGATAATGACTAGCTAACTATATTATTATGCAGATAATTACACAGCTACTTAGCAAATAAATAAATGGACATGAAATATTGATTTGGTTCGAAATAATTTCATTATGTGAGATGAAAGAGTTGGTGGAATGATATGAAAGATTTAAAACAGTAAAGAACAGTTTGTTGGTTATTACACAAAAATTATGCAGAATGTCACGACTGACCTATCAAAATCAAGTATTAGGGAGCCGGGTAATACATTATGCTATTGTTCAATCACAACTGATTGAGCATACAAATATGTTTCCCTTTCCTCAAACTCATTACACCTAAACAACAGTTTACACCTTTTAGCAACTGACAAACACCAGGATATCAGCTACTCTACATCTTTGAAGCAAATACACTATGAATATGGATTTGCAACCCTGAGGTAAAAAATACAATACATTAGGATACGTACAATACACTTTAGGAGTAATTAATTAGCAGTTGAGTTTATTATTCTTTTATATGAATATCACATGAAGGATGTTCGCTTAAAGGAAGTTCATTACCTTGAGGCTGGTTTACTTAATCAATAACATCTCCCCTGGTTTCATCCTGATTTATGTTTTCTGAGGTTCATGGAATAACTCAAACCTTTATTCAAACAATTACCTAATAATACACACATGCAGTCTCACTGCATTCAGAGGGGATAAATACACAACATAATGATATAACCACATCCCAATCATATATAAATAA
This sequence comes from Squalius cephalus, assembly GCF_949319135.1. Classification (NCBI taxonomy): domain Eukaryota; kingdom Metazoa; phylum Chordata; class Actinopteri; order Cypriniformes; family Leuciscidae; genus Squalius; species Squalius cephalus. The sequence goes on from NC_137142.1 coordinate 25,178,362, forward strand.
TAATAAAAAAAAAATTAAAACTATTATCTAACATACCTTATGCTGTTTGCAGACATACAGACAGTAATGTACGGATTAGTGAATGGGGGTATAGGGAGTGATTTCAAACACAGTGTGTGTGCTGGGGTATTGTAGCATGGTGCCTGGAGTGCTGATGAGGGACATGTGCGCATGATCAGGTGGCGGGGAGGATCATGGGAAATGTAATCTATGACAATGCTCAAGCACTTTAAATACAGACACAAAATCAACACCTAAAAACACCCTTGAAAGGTAGATAAAAGTTTTGATTTGACTGCTTGATCACCCTTTCTATGGATTTGCTGATCAATTCAGTGTTAATCTTTACTTTAACAATGGGATTAAAAGTTAATTAGCTGATTCTGGGAAGAAAAAACGCTTGGTATTGTAACATCTCTGTGTAGACCGCAATATAATTATATGATAATAATTGATTGTGTATGTAGTAAAAGGCATCCGTTATCCATTGCCTTTATGGATGCAAGACAGAACAAAAGCATTCACACCTTTGAATAGGCCATTTCTGAACACAAATTGATAGAATGGGTACCACAGAGACCCTCAGTTTAGGTGACAATAGCAACCAGGCATAGTTCTGTAGTGGATCCGTTGTAAACATCCACAATGTCTTTCTCCAGAATGATGCACAATAACTCCGGCTGATAAGAGAATGTAATTTCCGACTCATTCCAGCACAGTTGTAACAGAAAAACCTGTTTACATTTCAAGCACAGGCAGAAAATGAAGCTCTTTTGTCACCATAAAAACAAGGAGTCTCACAAAAACAGGACACACTCTGTTTTTATTCAATAGCATCTGAAGGACCAAGCTGCTTTGCTCCTAAACAAGCATAATTGTGGTCTGTTTCCTCAAGCGTTTTTGTAAACTGGCAGAAAACAGACTAAAATCTCATTCAGACCATTTGACTAATTGCATAATAGCTTCACAATATATAATTTCTATCCTATTGCCAACTGCTGAATGACTATGCTGGATTTAAGTCTTGCACTTCAGACATTTTATAAAAAACAGGAAATTTCATTGGCTCAAAGTTTATCTTGGCATCACAGAAATGTCAGTCCGTGACATTAATTTCTACATTCCCTATTTCTGTATGCTTTTTTTAATTTTTTTTTTTTTTTTTAAATTAGTTTTATAAGAACAGCAAAAGTTAACAAACATAAACAACCATATCCAGCATTAATGCCAGCTGCAAAAAATAAGGCAAAGTGGAAACTGTGTCCGAATAGCCAAAGGTGGCCAGTTCCATTTCAGGAGAGAAAGTTTGATCATATGCCAAAATATCTTGCCAGTTACTCCAGAGTTTCAGGCAGAAAAAAAAGGAATGGGATAAAGTTCCCTCTGCACCCTGACCTCGGGTCACAAATTGGAGACCCAGCTGGGTAGATCTTGTGAAGTTTGGATTTAGAATAGTGCAGTCTGTGTCCAATTTTAAACTGAATTAATTAGACTTAATCCCCAAGGGGAAATTAAAGTGTTACAGCAGCAACAGAAAAACAGGACAACATGCAAGACAAATTGGAGTCTTGCATTGATGGAACAGATATGTATTTTCTGTAAGATTTTTATATTTTGTAATGTATATTATGCTCATCAAGTTTTAATTTAAAAATACAGTAAAAACAGTAATATTGTGAAATATTAATACAATCTAAAATAACCGTTTTCTATTTTAAAATATTTTAGAATTTAAATTATTTTTGTGATGGCAAAGCTCCATTCTTCAGTGTCACACATGATCCTTCAGAAATCATTCTAATATGCTGAGTTAGTGCTCAAGAAACATTTCTTATTGTTATACATATAGTTGCAATAATAGTGCTGCTTAATATTTTTTTCCAAAACCGTCATAAAAATTCTGGATCCTTTGATAAAAAGGAGAAGTTGAAATAGAAATCTTTTGTAACAATATAAATGCATTTACTGTCACTTTTGACAAGGTCACCAGCCAGGGACACCGGCACGGGCACGGACGGTCACCGGCACGGACACCATAGACACCGGCACGGACATCATCATCGGCATAGTCACCATCACAGACACCGGCACGGGGACGGACACCATAGACACCGGCATAGTCACCATCACCGGCACGGACATCATTATCGGTGCGGTTACCATCACCGGCATGGACACCGGCACGGTGACCATCACCGGCAACTGACATGATCACCGGCACGGTCATCATCACCAGCATGGAGACAGACACTGGCACGGTCACCATCACTGGCACGGACGGTCACTGGTACGGACACCATAGACACCGGCATGGTCACCATCACTGGCACGGACACCATCACCGGCACGGTCATCATCACCAGCATGGACATGGACACTGGCACGGTCACTATCACCGGCACGGACACCATCACCGACACAGACACCATCACGGACACAGGAACGGTCATCAGCACGGACACCACAGACACCGGCACGGACACCACAGGACACAACAAAAACTTGAGCATGAATTTAACTTGGTTACATGAGACTCACCAACAGCGGTTACTCAAACAAAACTTGACAGATACAATGGAAACATGAGGCACGGACACGGAGACTAGAGACTACAAGAAACACCTGTGAACAATCAAGACAATCAACCAGTAAGTTTCTTTCTTCTGTTGAAAATAAAAGATATTTTGAAGAATGTGGCTAACCAATGTGGTCGCTGGTGACTTCCATAATATAAATTTACTTACTTACTATGGAAGTCAATGGGAACCAGCAACTGTTTGGTTAGCCACATTCTTCAAAATGTATTTTGTGTTAAGCACAATAAATAAATTAATACAGGCTTGGAACAAGATTAGATTAAGTAAATAAGGACAGAATTGTTATTTTTGGTTGAACTAACCTTTTAAGGAGATGCGGCAACATGTGCACTCTTAGGCTACTGTCACTTTAAGACCGGCACGCATCTAATATTCACGCATATGACACGCACTCGATTTTCTCTCAAATGTTTGCTTTCACTTTAGACATAACCAACTGTGTTTATGTAAACCTTGTGTGTACTTGACAGTATTAACCCAATAAGACTCAAAAGATAACTTAGTCCAGTAACCAGGCACTGTTTGACAGGATTTTAAGTGCATGTGGTGTACGCGCTCAGAAAAGCGCATGTTAGAACAGTGCATCAGCACACAAATGAAATGTTTAACTGGCAAAACTTTAAAGCAAATGCAAATAATGAGCTTTTGTGAATTGCAGTATCCCGTGAGTGTAACTCGACTTCTGCTTTACTATGTGATGTGAATATACGTCGCATTGTACAGTATGTTGGGACGGAGGCGCCATAACTGCAACTGATAGAATACACTAGCACGATACTATGATATTTCTTCAAAAGCAGATCGTGGAGACATTTTAATCGTCCACGATCAAAAATAGTGATATCCCTCACCCCTATTTGAAAGGTACAGGCCCTTTAATTTAATATTTAAAATTGGCATGCAAATCCAGTGAAAAGCCACAGCCATCAAAAAGATTCAAAGATTCCCCAGAAACAAGGATATGCTTCATGGAATCCACCAGAAGAAACCCAGAGCGACATTTCTATGGTGCACAAAAAACATTGCAAAACACAAAAGACACATCTCAGGAGCAGGGGTAACATTAGGACCAGACAAAAGACTGTTTGTAATCTTGGCATGTCATCTCACACTGTGCAGCTAAGTGCCGATTAGGACTGTGACACTGTCATCAAAAGTGAAGGAGAGATATCAACACTGATGTTGATCTACAATAAACTTGAGAAAAACAATCACTTTGATTGACTCCATGTTGATCATGATCTTACTGATCTATCAAAGAGGAAAATGTGCAAAACCAAGACCCTCAAGACAATCAGATGGGATGGGATGATTGTCTAGTAATATTCTGTGGGTGCAAATGAGTCCTCGAGGTGCATTAGCATAAAAACATTTATGTACACTGTACATCGTAAATACAGTCGATAAATCTTCACAGATGAGGAATCTCTTTCCATTTTAACAGGCCCAGTTGGGGAAGTTATGTAATTCTGCTGAGCGGAGCAGAATAAGTGATGGTCTGTTCCCTCTCTGCACTCATACAACCGCTTTATAAATGGACCAAGTCCTTTCAGTCCAGGATCATGGTCAAGTTTATAGTCCACAGAGAAAATAAGCCAAGGAAAATCTGATTGGGAAGGGAGGAAGGGATGGGGAATGATATGAGAGAGAGGGGAATAGAGAAGGATATGGTCAAGAAGTAGTGAAGGAAGTAAGAGCAATGGCACTCTCTCTCCTTTACTTACTTCTGTCCCCAGATAGTGTGAGAAGGATGGATAGGGTGCCAAGCAAAGTGTAGACACAAGAGTAAATCACTCTCTGTTGGCATCTCACACTGCGGTGAGAGGAGGAGGAGTGTGTGACAATTTAGTGGTCATCATCACATTCTCACACTACACATTAGCCCTCATCATCAGTGCTCTCTGATACCTCTCATCCACTCCTGAGTGTGTGTGTGTGTGTGTGTGTGTGTGTGTGTGTCAAGGAGAGACTTTCTTCTAGAGCTGCTGTACAATCAAAATAATCTTTGTTGTATTAATTTCCTATTATCACTGTAAAGCTGCTTTGAAACAAAGTGTATTGTAAAAAGCGCCAAATAAATTAAGGTGACTTGACTTGAAGTGATTAACAAAACTCTGCTGCTATTCCAATTCTAAAGAATTGAAAAATAGATTTAATAAAAACAGAAATATGATAACAAACAAATAAATAAAAGCAAAATATGATAATATAATGAATAAAATAGATAAGTAAATAAGTAAAATTATTTCATATGATAAAATACAAATAAATACAAGCAATATGATATTTTTAGACAAACAAATAAATAAATACAAAAGCAAAATATGATAATATAATTAGTCAAACTAGTTATATTTTTTTATATAAACTGTTTTACATTTTATAAATTAGTTATACATTTTATATATAAACATATATGTTCAAAAATGCTAATTCATAAATTAAATGACTTCAAATGATAATTTAAAAAACAAAAGCACATTTTGATTATAGCTAATAAAGTAACAATATGAAATGAAATAAATACATAAACAAAAACATAAATCATAATATAATAATTTCAAAAGGTAATATAAAAATATACAAAATATAAAAATATAAAGCTGAAATATTCCAATTATAAATAAATAAATAACTGTGATAATCTAAATACAAAATGGTAATTTAAAAATGATAAAAGTATAATTAGCCTATGGTCCGTGTAACGCTTTGCAGTTCTTTGTTCAATTTGAAATTTAATAATCAGAAATGAGAAAACGGCCCCTTTATTCGTTTTTTCGTTTTTTCCAAAAAACGAAAAAACGAGATTTCGGCTTGATTTTTCGTTTTTTGGTTCACAGGCAAAAAAACTAATAAATTACTTCATAATTCGTTTTCCACATCTGGGCGGCCTGACACGCCCCCTTCCGCCGATTGGTCAAGCAAAACCTGAGCATGTGACGTCATCAGTTGTCGCTCAGGGGTGCGTTTCCCGAAAGCATCGTTGGCCAACTATGGTCGCAAGTTCATCGCAATGTCCATTGAACTCTATTGGTAACGAGGGAACTTGCGACCATAGTTGGCTAACGATGCTTTCGGGAAACGCACCCCAGGTCAGGTCTGTTCAACAAAATAATAGTCCTCTACTATGGCTACAGATTCTTAAACTGTACAGGGCAGGTCCTATTGGGCTTTCTTCTGTGCAACTTTACACGTTTCACAGAAATCATTACATCAGAAATATTAATTATTAGTCTGCCACCAGCCTGTTTTATTTAGCTGTGTGTGGTGAAGCTGCGCTTGACAGCGCCGAGCGGGAGAGGCTCACTGACCAATGTCCAGTCAGCAGTCAGAACTTTTCTTTTAGACGCTCCGTTTTGCCACGGGATGGTGATTGCAAATACTGTAATGCCAATCGGCTGATGGTGGCTACCGATGATGGTGAAATACATTTTTACTGAAACTGTAGGCTAATCATATCCGCGACCCGTGAGAATGAGACAGATGATTGACAGGACGATAGCGGAGGCAATTAAAGGCGCAAGATAACTTGTTAACAAAAACATAAATAAAAAAAGTGTTTAATATAAGTGACTTTGTCTTTGTTTTATTGTTTTTGTTGTTTTTAATCAAATAATTGTGAACCACAAACTGAGCCTTCGTTTTAAAGGGCAATTTTCAAATATATTTTATTTATTTATTATAATATGGGTATTTTATAATACAGCATAAATAAAAACAAACACACGTAATATAGGCAAAACACCACAGTTTTTTGGTTTTGTTTGTGTGAACTTTCATCCCCAACCATATTTCTTCATGCTCCACGCTCAGCACCCCTACTTCCCATGGTAGGCCTACTACTAACTGTAATTAACATGTAAAATCTTTGGTATATCTATATGTAATATTTAAAAACACTTTACAGTGTGATGGAAATAAACTTTTCTTAAAGCGTGTTGTATACTGTAATAGACAATTGTCCTGCAGAATGATGAGGTTTTTTGGAAGAAAAACATTGCGAGCAAATGTCGAATTGTTGTTTAAAATATAAATCAACAACGTAAGAGGCTTTAGGCTGTCTGATGAACTATGAACAAACACACAGCTTTGCAGTATAGGTGGCACAGAAGCAGCATCTGACCCTGCATTTTTAGATGTACATTACACACTGTCTAATGCAGCTCAAAGGAGGCACTGTGAATTTGCATAGCAATTTCATTCTAAGCGGCCATTAAATGTGAAGTGACAACATGGAACACTACTTTCAATATATAAAAAATCAAGTCAGCCTGATAATGATTGAATACCAATTTACTCATTTAGGCTCACAATAAGCAGATTACATAATTATACCATGAAAAAAAATTATATAGGCTATATATGTGTGTGTGTGTGTGTGTGTGTGTGTGTGTGTGTGTGTGTGTGTGTGTGTGTGTGTGTGTAAAGGTATGTCACTTACTGGTGGAACCCAAACAGA